>NW_021131972.1:0-270369 GCF_004193835.3 Ostrinia furnacalis
GGGCGCGAGAGCGTGCGCAGCACGCGCGAGCCATTTTGAAAAATTACATGGCTAACTACCTCCCCCCTCCCCTCCCCCCCCCTGCGCGGCGCGCGCGTGCTCCGGCGCAGGGGGCGGTTATCGTTTGTCACTGCCTAGGCTCTTATAAATTTTCATTCTCATCTTTTTTGTAAAGCATGATAATTTATCATTTCAACGTTATTTAATAATTAGGTATTGTTGTTTTTAATGTTTTAAAAGTACTTTATTTTTATTATCGCTTCTAAATTCTTCATGTTAACTTAGGTCCCATAAATAAAATAAGGCTTCTGTCATTTATGTTGAAAGTTCTCATTGTTGTTATTGCATACTAATAACAAATTATCAAATTTTGTGAATAATAAACATTTATAAATTATTAGGACCTATTAAAATTTTCCGTTTGGCCGAAACTAGTAGAAAATGCCAGATAGTGTTAAATTCACCAATTAACAATTGTGTACAATTATTTTAAGAGCGTTTACGTCTAGCGTGGCATGTCAAGTTTAGGTAATTTCGATGCTAGTTTTATTCACACTAAAATAATTATGACTGTGTGCGTGTTCTCACGCTCTATAGTCAAACCAAAATACTTTGATCCACCATCGTAAAAGTGTGCCAGGCTGTCAAGTGACAGCCCAAAGAAACTATAAAATCTTCAAATCTTCCAACACCGACTCTATAATTATAAATAATGGTATACATTAGTCCCAATCAATAATAAATACGTAAATTCTTTATCAAATAGTAAATTATCAAAGGTTTTTTACTATTTTGAGAATATTTTATACAGCCTATGTTCAGCAGAAAAAAAAAATGAATTTTAATGGTGAGAGATTTTTTCAAATCGGTTCTATTTAAAACAAACTTTTCCTGTTTACTATTCTTTTTTTATCCGGAAAATGCATAACATTTCATACTGCGGGGGCAGCTAGTGGGTTATGTGGGGTTCTTCCTACCAGAAAGTGGGTAGCCCCTACACCCACTAAAAACCTGACTGTTTCTGCCATGATCCATATAAGTGATATGAGGGAACGCGGGACATCGCCATTGGCTGTTGCCTGTAGCATTCGTCCTTAGCCGCCACCAGACACCTCCATGTCTAGCGACCGAGGCCTGTTAGGAAGGGACAGTTGGAGACCATAAGCTGTCCAAAATTCCTGAAAAATTACGGTTAGGTTCCTGAAGACATACTGAAAACCGGTTAGGTTCGTTTCAGAACCTAACTTAATGAAACCTAACAAAAACCGGATAGGTTTCAGGAAAACCGGAAACTGAAAATTCCTGAAAAATTACGGTTAGGTTCCTGAAGACATACTGAAAACCGGTTAGGTTCGTTTCAGAACCTAACTTAATGAAACCTAACAAAAACCGGATAGGTTTCAGGAAAACCGGAAACTGAAAATTCCTGAAAAATTACGGTTAGGTTCCTGAAGACATACTGAAAACAGGTTAGGTTCGTCTCAGAACCTAACCGCTACGCACGAGCCATCCTGAAAAATTACATGGCTAACTACCCCCCCCCCCCCGCCTGCGCGGCGCGCGCGTGCCCCGGCGCAGGGGGCGGTTATCGTTTGTAAAGCATTATAATTTATCATTTCAACGTTAGTTAATTATTGTTGTTTTTAATGTTTTAAAAGTTTATTTTTATTATCACTTCTAAATTATTTATGTTAACTTAGTTAGGTCCCATAAATAAAATAAGGCTTCTGTCTTTTATGTTGAAAGTTCCCATTCTTGTTATTGCATACTAATCATAAATTATCAAATTTTGTGAATAATAAAATTTATAAATTATTAGGTACTATTAAAATTTTCCGTATGGCCGAAACTAGTAGAAAATGCCAGATAGTGTTAAATTCACCCATTGTGTACAATTATTTTAATAAATAAATAAAATTTCAAATTATTTTTATCCAACATTTATAGTGTCTATGGCGCCATTGACACCAATTCTGTTTTCCTTTATTGCGAAGTGAATTAATATGAGGATTACAAAACACTTAAACTTNCTAAATTTTATCTAATCGAAGGTCATTACAAGACAATCTAAAATGTTTAATGGTAACCTTAAAGCTACGCCGCTCTTTTACGGCTCTGTGTACCATCAAAATAAAACAAGTATGAATAAAACACGATTTTATTTTTATACCACTAATCTAGTACCACGATTTCATTAGTCGTTTTCGGTATGTAGGGGTTCCATACGCAAAGTTTTCCGCAGATGGCGCCAGCGTCGGTCTGGGCATATCAATCTTTCAAAATGTTATTAGAATTTACTTTGGCTATTTATTTGTGATTTGTTGGATAATCAAGATAGTTTGACTTTCTTGTCAATTTTTTTCAACATTATTACAATAAAATCAGTAAAACAAAACCAAGATGTTCGAAACTAAAACAAAACATGTATGCGATTGACAGCTGACAGTTACCAGACCGACGATGCGCCACCTGCCGAGATAAATTTGTATTGTGGATCCCCTTGTGACCTGTGCTTGCGACAATGCGCAATTACTGACAGTTTTTATTGGGCGACCATAATACAATGCAGACCATAATTTTGTTTCAGCACTAAACTCCCTGAAAAATAATTTATAGTATAATAAAATAGGTGTATTACGTTTTAACTAATACTTATGATATTTATAACTAATTTAAAAAATCACAAGATGGCTGGATAGCAATGTTGAATAATTTTATATAATACATATTATTATGCTTATAAAATATTGTTATATTCGTGGAGGTAGATTAATAGGAGAAACTCTAATAATTTAATTTATAACATATTATTAATTATCCTCTTTTGGCTTTGCCGTAGTCGGGTGAATTAACTTCTACATAACATTAAATTGCGTGCTTGTGACGTATATTCAATATAATATTTTATACTTAATTTACTATTTACCTTACCTTGCGGTATGTTACTAGAAAATATTATATCACTTTCCAAACAAAGTTGCAAGCACTATAAAGAACCATATCGTTTTATATTACAAGTGTAACATCAACAACATAATTATTTAATTTCATAATTAAACAGTTTTTAATAAAATTTGTAATTTTAACAAGGCATTCATCTACTTTTAAAGCAAAAGCTTCCGCTCGAGAATGCATAATAATAATATCATCGATTGATAAACTTAACATTTACGAGTATAAAATATTGCCTGTTTTACACACAAAATAAAGGAAGAAAACAAATAACTTAATCACTAATCACTTCGATCCGATCCGAGATTCCCCACCGGGGAGGCGCATCGTCGGCGGATCTCATTAAAACTTAGCAAACCATTAACATAACATTAGCTCCAGCCTCTATGGCACTATTACGACTCGACGGCGGCAGTGAACGAACGAAGCGAGCGGGCGCGTCGACCGCGGCGGCACCTCGCCTCCGACTCGAAGCGGAAAAGCGAAAGTCGGCCGCGACGCTCAAGCGAGACTCAAAAAGTAGAAAGTCAGCAGCGACAGCGCGTAGAACAGCCCGCTGCACGCCAGCAGCACGCGCACCGCCGCGCGCTGTCTGCTCGCGCCGCGACCCGCCCCGCCCGCGCGCCGCCGCCACACCCGCGCGCCGTTGTTGAACCGCTCCGTGTTCAGGACCTTGCGCTCCAGCACGCGCGGCGCCGACCCGCCGCTCGCCGCCGACGCGCGCCGCGACACCGAGCCCGCGCGCTCCTCCACCTCCGCCGCCTCCTCCGCCGCCAGCGCGAACTGCGGCCGCGGCTCGTCCTCGCCCGCCTCGGGGCCCGGCGGCGCGCAGCGCGGCGGACGCCCGGCGCGCGCCGCCGTGGCGCAGGCGGCGCGGGCGGGCGCGCGCGCGTCAGTCGGCGGCGAGCGGGCGCGCGCGGCGCGCGAGCTCGAGGTCGTGCAGCGCCTCGAGCACGGTGGCTGAGCTCCAGGCCTGCGTGCGGCAGGAGTCGGCGCAATAGGCGCCGCCGGCGTTGGTGAGTTCGGGCAGGCCGCGCCAGGGCGAGGCGCGCAGCTCGGCGAGGTGCGGCGCGAGCGCGGCGTAGGCGGCGGCGACGGTGCGCGCGTGCTTGCCGTTCTCGTGCGCGAAGGCGAGGCGCGCGCGCAAGTAGAAGCCGAAGGGCCACAGCCACTCGGGCCCCTGGTGGTAGTTGTTGCCGTGCGCGACTGCGGGGTCGTCGGAGTCGTTGGAGTTGTCGTAGTCGCCGCGGTAGGCCCAGTCGGCGGGGTCGAGCGTCTTGACGCCGAGCGGCCCGAGCAGCAGGCGCTCCACGGCGTCGAGCGCGAGCCAGGCGTGGCGCGGGTCGAACAGCTCGGGCGCGACGGCCATGGCGACGACGTAGTTGCAGCGCAGCTGGTAGTCGGCCCAGGGCCGCGAGGCGCCGTGCGTGTCCTTGTAGATGGCGCGGCGGTGCACGAGGTCGGGGCGCGCGTCGGCGGCGGAGGGCGCGGCGGGCACCCAGAAGGCGCGCTCGAAGGAGGCGCGCAGGCGCTCGGCCCACTGCGCGTAGGTCCAGGAGGTGAGCGCGCCGTCGCGGTGGCGGCGCACGACGCCGGGGTAGGGGTAGCGCGCGGCGCGGTGCTGCGCCGCCAGCCAGGCGACCACGCTGTAGGCGAGCGCCACGAGCTCCACGGCGCTGCCGTCGCGCGGCGTGGCGGGCTTGCCGCGCGTGCCCGCCGGCTCGGAGGAGCCCATCTTGTCCATCCAGGTGCCGCAGTTGGCGTCGTTGCCGCCGAAGGGGAAGCCGGTGTCGGGGTCGACGCCGATCTGCACGTTGAAGCCGCGGTCGGCCATGTGCGCGTCGATGGCGCGGCCGGCGCGGCGCTCGCGGAAGGCGAGCCCCTGGAAGTGCACGTCGAGCGCCTCCTGCATGACGTCGTGCAGCGGCTGGTCGGCGGCGCCGGGCGGCGCGGGCTCGCTGTCGTCCTTGGGGAACAGGCGCGACACGGGCTCGCCGAGGATGGCGTGGCCGGCCGGCGCCTCGCTGCAGTACTGCAACAGAGCGGGCGGTGAGCGGACGCTGTGGGCGACGGGCCGGCGCGGGCGAGCCGCGGGCGCACTCACCTGCTTGATGCTGTGCAGCCACCACCACACGGCGTCGCGGCAGTTGTAACGCGCGTTGCGGCCGCCGTCCAGCAGGTTAGGGATGAGCCCGTGACGCAGGCACGCCGCGAACCCGAGGATGTGGAAACGCGCGTCCTGCGAAACGATCGAATCGATAATCGACTTCGGTCTCGTCACTCTCGTCGGTCACCCGCGTCGGGTCCGGGCGCGGCACTCGCCTGGTAGCGGCCGGTGAGCAGGAACAGGCCGCGCAGCGCCACGAAGGTGTCGCGGCCCCAGCAGCGCATGTAGCCCACGGCGAAGTGCGGCAGGCCGGCCGACAGCGACACGGCGCGCGCCGGGCGCGGCGGCGGCAGCGCGGGCGAGGGCGGCGGCAGCGGCGCGCAGCCGGCGCCGGCCAGCTGCACCGACGTGAGCGCCAGCGCGCGCGAGAAGGCGCCCGCGCGCGCCGCGCCGCCCATGCGCGCCAGCGCTGCGCGCTCCAGCTCGCCGTGCAGCGCGCGCAGCAGCGCGTCGGCGTAGGCGGGCACCAGGAAGCGCGGCAGCTCGGTCACGGGCCGCAGCAGCTCGCGGCAGCGGCGCCCGAGCGGCGCCAGGCGCGGCTCGCGCTCCAGCCGCGCCCACGTGTACTCCAGCAGCCAGTCGCCGGCGCGCAGGTTGGCGCACAGCGGGTGGCCGAGGTCGTCGGCGGGCCGCACCGCGTCCAGCAGCGAGGCGGCGCCCTGCAGGCCGGCGTAGACCAGCGGGCCGTGGCCGGGCACGTCGTACACGCCGCCGCCGCCCGCCTCGCGCTCCTCGGCGTCGCAGCGGTACAGCGCGGCGTTGAGGTCGGCCAGGTCCAGGTCGGCCAGCGCGGGCGCCAGCGCCAGCGGGTCGGGCGCGCCCGCCTCCACGGCGTCCAGCGTGCGCGCCAGCGTGGCCAGCGCCGCGCGGTGCGCCGGCCGCGGCGACACGCGGATGGCCACCACCGTCCTGGGTCACGAGGGCGCGTCACATGTAAAACGAGAACTCGAGCGAACGTCGGTCACGAACGGCGGTCAAAGAACAGTAGCGGCTCACCCGGGCAGCAGCGGGCGGAAGTCCAGCACGGTGTGCTCGCCCTCGACGCGCTCGCCCGCGAACACGGCCGACTGCGCCAGCGCCACGCCGCGCCGCACCTCGCACTCGTACTCGCTCAGCCCGGTGATGTAGCGCGGGTGCCGCTCGAACGCCGAGGGGCCGCGCAGGGGGCTACCGCCGCTCCTGAAAACAGCGCGAGGTCAGAGCGCCGCCCGAGGGAGCGATCCGACGACGAGGTCGCGCCGACTCACTTGTGGTCGACGTGCTTCAGCGAGGCCTCGAGCGCGATCTCGTCGAGCTGGCCCTCGAAGCGCAGCGGGCGCACGGCGCGCGGGCCGGCGGCGGGGTCGGGCGCGGCGAAGGCGGTGAAGGCCACGAGCACGACGGAGCGGCGCTCGCGCGGCTCGTGGCGCGTGACGGCGACCACGTCGGCGTCCACCTGGTCCACGAACACCTGGTCGTAGCCGGCGCGCGCCAGCTCGGCGTGCAGCTCGTTGAGCGCGCGGCGCGCCGCCAGCAGCCCGGCGCCGGCGCCCACGCGGCCCTCGCCCGCGCCCCACTCGGCGTACAGGCGCGCCTCGTCCACCACGTGCACGTGGTGCGGCACCAGCTCGTCCGGCCCGCGCGTGCTGCCCGTGGCGCAGCACGCCATGGCCACCATGGCGGCCGTGGGCAGCAGGTCGAACACGCTGCGCTTGTCCACGGGCGACGGGTTGTCGTGCGTGAGGTCCAGGAACATGGCGCGCGCCACGCGGGCCCGCGCGGGCCGGCGGCGCGGCGGCCGGAAGGCGCCCACGGCGCGCCCGCCGAAGCGGTGCACCAGCCGGCCCTGCTCGTGCGCGTCCCACGCGGCCTGCGCCTCGCGCACCAGCGACGTGATGCCGAGCCGGTTGACGAAGATGTTGTCCACGTGGTCGGAGTTGGTGAACAGCTCGGCGACCACGTACAGCTCGGGCTTGACGTTGCGCGCGGCGTCCAGCAGGTGCTCGGCCACGTGCAGCGGCGTGGAGTGGCAGTTGTCGATGCGCAGCCCGTCGAACACCTCGGCCGTGAGCTCCACGTACTCGCGCATGTGCGCCCACAGGAAGGGGCTGTCCTCGGGGCGCGCGCCGTAGCGCAGCTTGACGCTGTCGCCCCAGGCGATGAGCTCGCGCCGCAGGTACACGCGGCCGTCCAGCTCGCGCGCCGCGAAGTCCTGCAGCGGGTCGGCGTCCATGACCCAGCCGTTGTGCGCCATGACGAGCGCGCCGGCGTCGCCGTACAGCGCCGCCTCCAGCTCGGCCGGCGCGAGCGCGTCGAGCGCGGCGGGCCACGTGAAGTAGCGCGGCACCAGCGGGTGCGCGGCGCCGACCTCGGCCACGCGCGGCCCGTCGGCCTGCAGGCGCTGGTAGCGCACGCCGGCCACGCAGTTGTCGACGGCGGCGCGCAGGTGGCGGCGCACCTCCTCGGCGGCGGCCTCGTTGAGGCGCTCGAGGCGGCGCTTCAGCTCCTCGCAGCACTTCTTGAGGCGCGAGTCCTCGTCGTAGCACTCGGCGCGGTACACGTTGTGGAGGCGCAGCGCCAGCTCCATGTCGACGGAGGCGCGCAGGCGGCGGCGCTGCGGGTCGGGCAGCAGGCGCAGCTCGTCGGCGGGCTCGGCGGCGGGCGTGACGGGCGGCACGCGGTTGCGCGCCAGGCAGTAGAACTCCTGCACGAGCGCGGCGGCGTCGCACTGGAACAGCTCGTGCAGGCGCGCCTCGGGCACGAGTTGCGCGTCGAGCGCGTGGCGCAGCGCGTCGAGGTGCGCGTGCTCGGTGAGGCGGGCGGGCAGGCCGCGCGGCTCCAGGTCGCCGCGCGCCACGGCGGCCGACAGCCGCGCCAGCGCCGCGTCCAGCAGCGCGGCGGGCCGCAGGTGCGGGCAGTTGCTGCAGTTGTACGTGGCCTCGGGGTGCTCCGCCAGCCACGGCGTCTCGTTCGCCGTGTGGTTCAGCACGATGTCGCAGATCGACAGCATCTGCGAAACGCGTTTATTACTTTATTGCGCGGCTCGCGCCGGGGCGCCCGTGGTGGCCGGAGGGCCCGCGAGCGCGGGATCGAAATCACGAACCGCACTCGTCGCGGAGACTCCGAGTTACCTTCCAGTCGGAGCGCATCTTGGCGACGAGGTTCTCGACGTCGGCGAAGGTGGCCTCGCGGCCCGCGTCGGCGCTGAAGCGAGGGTTCAGCCGCAGCTGGTTCGCGATACTGTAGCTCGAATTTGACGCGCCCAACTCCTGCAATAGACGAGTTCGGTGATAATAATACGAAAAAGAACATCAGACATTTTTATGTAATTAAATAAATAATAAATAAATTTTCTCTATTTTCCACCACAACTTTACATGTTCACTTGATTAGGTACTATTTTTTGTGATTATTTGTCTGTGTATCAAATGTTTTTTTCCCTAATATTAATAAATAAATTACACAATGTTATGATTAAAAACAAGGTAGGTTAGTTAATTTGATGAAAATAAAATCACAGAACAAGACGAACGACTTCTCACAGGAGACAAAAAACACGCTAGTCTGTAGTGTTCGTGGCGAGCACAAGAGACTATCCTCTCGATCAAGACTGATCCTAAAGTTGATCCTGCCGGATCCCGTCGCTCACCTGCACGGGCGTGAAGTGCACCATGTTGTAGCCGGCCTCGTGCGCCACGCGCAGCGCGGACTCCCAGCGCGGCAGCGGGCCGAGGCACTTGGCCAGCACCGTGAGGCACGCCACGCCGTCCAGCGGCACGCGCTCGCGCCCGCCCGCGCCCACGCGCAGCGTCGGCGCCACTTGGAACCAGCCCGAGCCCTGCGGACCTATCTTGGACTCGCTGCCGACGAGCCGTTAGTTATTCGTCACGGTCGAAAAGGACCACTGAATATCATAAAGCGAATACGCAACGAGGCTTACGCGCTGTCGTATACGAAGTAGTAATGGAAGGAGCCGGCGCGCGCGAGGCGCAGCTCGCAGAAGGCGTCGATGTCGGTGACCAGCACGCCGCCGCCGAGCGTGTCCGCGCCCGCGCCCGGCCCGGCCTCCTCGCGCCGCCACTCCAGCCCGTAGTACTGGTTGCGCACGAACTCGGCCTGTTCGCCGCCGCCGTCTTCGTCGGCTGAGGCAGAGGTCATGTGACCGATTACAAAACGTTACATGAACGCGTGGAAGTATTCAATTGAAATTCATATCAATCAGGGCTATAGTACCTTTATGCTGTAACAAAATCAAAGTTATATGCATACAGGTTTGTACGGAACCCTCGATACGCGAGTCCGACTCGCACATGACCGGTTTTTATAGGGTTCCGTAGTCCTGGCAAGGAACCCTTATAGTTTCGTTATGTCCGTCAGTCTGTCCGAGGTTTTGCTTGAAAACTATTGGCACTAGAGAGCTGTAATTTTGTGGGAGTATGTATATTAATCACGCCGACAAAACGGTAAAATAAAATTTAGAAAAAAATATATTTCTAGCATAGCTCCCCTACATGTAAAGTGGGGATTTTTTTTTCATCTTCTACCCCATCGTGTCGGGTATCGTTGGATAGGTCTGTTAAAATGGCTTAGGGGTTTCTAAGGCTATTTTCCATTTAGGGATCTGTTTGAAAATTATTAAAGTGTTTTTCATGAACTTTCAAAGAAAACTATAGCGGTTAAGATAGATCACTTACTAGTTTAAGAGTAATAGTGGTAGGTAATAGTCATTTGACTCATCTACTATATAAAAATAAGTCGGGTTTTTACGGCACTGGGGTTTTCCTCCCTGACGCTATAACTCCAGAACGCACGAACCGATTTCCACGGTTTTGCATTCGTTGGAAAGGTCTCGGGCTCCGTGAGGTTTATAGCAAAGAAAATTCGGGAAAAGGGGGTAAAACGGGATCCACGCGTACGAAGTCGCGGGCGGCCGCTAGTGTATTATAAAATTTCTTAACCAGTAAAAATTCCTTAGATGAAAATATGAAAAGAAGTAATTGTTTGCTTCTGAAATAAATGTATTGTGGTAACGACGGACACCTACGGAACCCTACACTGCGCGAGTCACGACACGCACTTGGCCAATTTTTTATCTATGGTCTCGGTGACCGGTGCAAACGGAATAAAGAGTTCGCAAGTGATACCTCACGTACCATTATCGGACACCACGTAGTTTGTGTACAAGAAAACTTTTCGCCCGAGTAGGCTGGGACCAGGGCAGAACTGTAAATGGCAGCCTTTTTCAAATCTGTAACAAACATAATTATTATTGAAACTAACTAGGTTACATATCTACATAAGTACCTACTTAATGTCCCTAGGGCCTAGAGGGACATTAGAATGACTGATCCTACCAACAATATGTAATGTATTACGAAATGCGTTTGATCCTATACCATACTAACGATGTTCTAATAGTCCAGTGAACAAAAATACTGACCTGTAAAGCGTAGAGTCGTGGTGCTCTCCGTGCTCGAGGGTGATGACGCGCACGGGGGGCGCGGCGCGGGCCGGCGGCTCCGCGGCCGCCGCTGCGCTCCGCTCGATCGCCATCTGCCTCTGCACCACACAAGTCAATCGGTCACACACATCCTAGCATTCGTCAGAGCTAGTTTCACCGTCTCCGATTTATGTTTTCGTCATCTTTTTAAGGAGGAGACTAGGCTCTGAAACCTCTACCGAATTGAAAAAGAACACGACCTAAATAATGTTTTGTAAAGCACGTACTGGTGCGGGCTAAACCAGTGTTAGGCTACTACCGTCAGTCTCGCAACGTATGAGATGAACTTTTCAAACAGCAAGCAGAATGCTCGAGACCGAGGGTCCATTGCGCTGAAACATTATAACGAAGGTGCGAAAGTCGGCGCGACCTTTTCGATGACGGCCTTCTCTTGCACCTTTCTCCCGTAGTCGCTTTTCTCTCGAGTCACCATCTTCGGCATGTCGGAGGCTGGCCGTTTGCACCCATAGAACAGCACGTCCGGTATAAACGCAGGCGCCGCTCGCACAAGGGTTTAAATAAACCCCAGCGAATCACCGGAACGGTCAGGACAAAAGTCCGTGACGCTCTCCTAACATCTTGTAGGGCTGCCTGCCACCTCACAGAATTATTTCTTTAGTTAGCCAATTGATCTTCGTCGTGTTCAATTATTCCTCCTGCCTGTCGTTAGGAGAGACCAAGTAAAAAAACAACGTGAATAGGTGGGTAAGTAGTCTAGAAGAAAGAGTTTTGAGAGAAATATTTTTCCCAATAAAAATAAATGGCTAAGACTAAAAGACAATGGAGAATGTTAGTACTAGGTGTGCAAAATCACTTGAAACCTTTGTTACAGTTAAGCTTTTACATAATAATATATACCTACGAGTAAAAATAAATAAATAAATACATTTGTTTTTATTTCATTCAAAAATACCAAGTAGTTATGAATTTATAGGCATCATGTGACGCCGTGTGACGAACTTTTTAAACGGTAAACGGTACGCTCTCCCAGAGCACGTCAATTCAATTACTCTACTGGAGCCATATATTAATGATCTAAGACTGGTGTACATTGTAATTTGAGGCTACTTGCTGGACGGGGGCAACTGGGAATAACAGATTCAGGACATTACTTTTCTTTCTTTCTAAATGTAATAAATGCGAAAGTTTGGATGTCTAGGTATAGATGTCTGGATGGATGTTTGTTACTCTTTCACGCAAAAACTACTAAACGGATTTTGATGAAACTACAGTATTATTATTTATAACGCAGAATAACATTATAGGCTATAATTTATGATGATCTGTGACAAACTAAAGTTCACGCGGGTGAAGCCGCGGGCAAAAGCTAGTAGGTATGTTATACATTTTTAGATTATTGGTTTTAAGAACAAGTTTTATTTATTTGTTAATAATTAATACATTTAATTATACAACACAGCCCTTTAAAACTTGTTGGTCTAAAAGAGGAGTAAAGTTACACATCTTTTATCTATGTTCACAAGCCATGACGCGTAGCTGGCGCATCACGCTACTTGAGCACTTTTCGTTAGTACATCTCGGGTGAACCTACTTATTAGAAGTAAAGAACAAAACCTACAAACATCATTCCACTTACTTTTTTACACCTTGGGCTAATTTTAATACCTACCAACAGTTTTAGCCATACCTAATTATTTCTTTCATGAAGGTACTAAATAAAAAAAAATATTTATGAGAAGCTCTAAAACTAGCTGGCGAAAGTTGTTGAAAATATTCAATTCATTTTATTTGCCAAACTAAACCTTATTACAAGTTATCAAAATAAATTAATATATAGCCTGANCTATTTTAAATGATCAATAAAATTTTACCTCTGCATGTCTAGAAGTCAATCTAGATAAACAGCATAATAACATCTTTAATTGGAAATAAATAACAGTAAACAAAAGATTGGTTGTTGTGACACTTATCAGACAATATTCTCTTCTTCTTTAAATAATAAATTAATGTATTATTCCGTAACACTATAGGTATGAAATACTCTCTCACATTGAAACACTGCAGTTTCACCGGGTAGTTTCCATACTTGTAAAGTGTGTGAGAATGTTACTGTGCAAATAAAAACTTTGAAACAGACACAACAAATACCAACATTGCCCGCAACTATCAACACTTAGAGGTTTCATAGTGTTAAATACCAAAGATTAAAAACTAAGACTGCTTAGATTTATTTGATACTGTAGTGGGTAACATTTATATTAATTTTATAATCTCCATTAAGTACATTATTAAGCTCATTGCGCATCAAACTGACAATGTTGCATGGCATCTAGTGTAGTTGTGACAAGAGCGATTTTGTGATGTATTGTCTGATGTGAGGTTTTTTTTATATAGTTCCAAAATACTGAACTGTGCTGTGCATGACATTGACAGCGGGGCGCCACCGTCTATACCGGATCGCTGGTTCCGATTTTTGCCATGTTGGAAACCATACAGTTGAACGATGGTAGCGCCCCCCTGTCATTGAGTTTGGTGGGACAGTTCAGCGTGGGTCATCTATAGTTAACTTCTTGAAAAGATCTGTCAAAACAATGTTTCTACATTTATTAACACTTTGGGATGCCATATGGTCCACCGGTTGTGTCTAGTGTCTCATCATTCAAAGATAATATTATTCTGATTAAACAGCACACCACTCCATTATAATGTCAATCAATTTAATAAAGTCTAGTTATAAATTAAGAAAATAAACCATTTTTATTTTTACATTGCATAAAAAGTATTGTTATAGTACTTGCATTCTTGTATATGTAGAAATTAAAGTTCAGCTGCAACAACTAAGTTACGGCACGGTTACGGTTATTAAGTGTGAGAATTAAGTTTTAGACTAGGACAATGACCAAGTACTTACCTATTCATAGTTCAATCATGGTTATCATCTACTGTTTGAATATGACAAGTAGGTACTATCGTACCTATAATACATTAGAAATGTATCTTCCGACTATTTCTATACATTTAATGAAGAGAAAAATAGACTCATTGAATAAATTCGTATTAAGTAAAAGTACGAAATTAAGGGATTTAATAGTCTAAATTAAAGGTAATTACAATTTTATTACTGTTATTTTCAATTTTGATGTTAAACTAGGCAGAGCTCTAAATCTGACCCAGGAAATTGTTAAACGTATATTATTATATTTATTCAGTATTATTTTAATAATTAAATTAATATCCCTTCAATTTTGAAGCCGATTTAAACAAGCGTATTTTTATTGGTCCATGGCGATAGGAAGTATTAATAGCATTGTGAATGTCTTACCAAAAATTGTTAGTGAATATTAATAGTTACAGAACCACTGACTTCACTGCATTACACATGAAACTATCACAAATTCAAACCTGCCTGTATTTAATATTTGATAAAAAAATAATATCTTTACTCATTTGTTCACTCACTGTTTTGAATTTTTGTCACTGACAGATAAATATCTCCTTCGTATGACCTTCAGCCACAGTATAAATGCATGGTAAGTATGATCATGATTGCGTGTCCGGCCAAAATAAACGGTGTCTATTTTGTAATAATGTCTGAAATAATTCATTCGCGTTTCATCTCCAGTCTACACACTCCAGTCACGCACGCTCCACACTTTCATTCCAGCTGAATTGTAATTCGTTATCGCGGTAAAGTTCACGAGCAAACAAAGGATTTAAGCACTTTTCATTGAAAGACCTTATTTTTTAAACTAAAATGACTAAAACGCAGTAAATGTTCGTGAAACATTTGAAGACAGTAGCTTTCTGTCTTTTACGTAAAGGCACAGTTGCGCTCCGTTTACGTTACAGCTTCGTTTCAACTAGCTGTTAAAAAGTTTTTACATTTTGCAAACGAACAAACACTGAGCGGGCCTGAGCGTGACCGATCGAGCGCTCTAGCGAGTCAACTGTCGGTCGCTCTTTACTTGACTGGTTTAACAATTTTGTCATTTTTTTTGTTCATTCCCTTTGTCCCCGTCAGGCACTGGTGGAATTTTTTTTTATTCCCATTGTCCCTACCCACCATAGAGGTACTTATAGTGGAGAGGAAACATTGATCTATACAAAAATTGCATATACAAATATATATCAAATCAACACATTAATGACAAACAGCTGTTTATCTCTTTCTAACTTACCCATAGTGACGTATGAAAAAAGAGATAGATAATGTTTGATCAGTAGGTACTCATTCCGGCAGCATTTTCATGTGACGTCACTAACTACCTGATTTGTGCCGAGTACATACAAGATTTAAGAAAACAACATGTCCGCAATATAGGCAATCAGCTGACAACTACACACACAAACACAAAAATCTGTCAGCTGATTGCCTATATTGCGGCCATGTTGTTTGCTTAAATCGTGTATTTATAATATTGCGTGTGTGTGCGTAATTGTATGTACCGTACCGTACCGAGCACGTATAATTTTAAGTTACACCAAGAGCCGTCCATGAGATATACGTCAGTGCTACCCACCGGCCAGAGGAATAACAAATGTAATAATTTTTAATTTGGTGCTAAAAAATCAGTATGTCAGTAGCAATAGTATTTTGCCGAGTTGAATAAAACATCCTACGTCAATAACTAATCTTACTTGGATCTATTTTAGCTGTGGCATTATTTTGAAACGTATGTGAAACCAACCACAGATAAGTGAAACTTTTTTTTACCGTGCAAGAGAAAAACATAAAAACAAGTACTTTAATACACATTGCCGGTGGGCCAGCTGGTATTCTATACAATACCTAGGAATTACATACACTGCCTAGGGTAAAGTATTTATTAAACATAATTATAACATTTCATACATTGCTTACGCGCCCCATGTATTCTACACCACATTCTACACATTGACTAAGGATTGTATAGAATTCCTAAATTATACAAATTGCCGGTAAACCAGTTAAACCTACAGTGTGTTTGGGTTATGGCGACTGTGCAACTTGCAACTGGCACCCGCAGCGAGTGTGCGAGCGCGATAGCAACATAATAATTACGCGCGAGCGATAAGGATGGGTAGCTTGGGGTCATTGGACAAAATTCTACGTGCTCACAGACCGGGCCTTAGTGATAAGTTATATTAATGCGAGTCATTTCTACTAGTATTTAAGTATCTTAATCTGTAAGTCTAGATATTAGCATGTACTACCTTGTTTAATATACCACGCAATTTTGTCAATTTTATCGACAAAAATGCCCCCATAAGTGGGCCTTCATTTTTTATGTGACTACATAAAAAAAAAATGTATTTCTTATGTACCCCCTTGGTAGGTCCACATATGGGGCATTTTTGACAAATAACATCGCAAGGGTACACAGGAAAACAAGGGGCCTTAAATTATCGCTAGCCCTATCCCACACTGTAGTTATACCCCACAAACCACTGAATTGCCCCTACTACAATAAAAATTAATTCGGGAGTTTGTACATTATCCCTATATCGCACTCCTAACAGTCCTAACCATCCATAATTCAGACGCTAGTATTTATTGTGGTGCAGGTAAATAAAAAGCAAAATATTAAAATTATTTTAGTTAGTAGTAATCCTAAATATTCATAGTAGGAGTGAACACTGAACAACCTATTTTTGAAAAAATAATATTGCCATTCCATGGATTAAAAATTATGCTAGTTATAACTGCAGCAATGCATTAATTAAATTACTTTAGATCACATCCTACTCAGAATCAGTTGGATCACTAATAATCATTTAATAATATTTACAGAAACATACTTAGACAATATAGACATGCCTACTTATCTAAAAATTAAATAGGTTTTCTTCAATTGCTTTTTCAGACTCCCAAGCTTCTGCAGAATCTGGCTCAAGTTTTATCCTTTTAGGTTTTTTCTTATAACTTTCATCTTCAGTTACATGTTTGCGTTTCTTAGCCTTCTTTATGGTAACATCTGCTTCATTTTCTAGTTTTGGCGATGTTTCGAATGAATTGTCTAATTCTTGTTTCAATGTAGTGTAATAATCTCTTTTATGATGTTTTTTCTTCTTCTTTCTTTCATAAATTGTGGACACCTCAGGGTCCTCGGCTGCAGAGTCTACGCGCTCGCGCATTCGAACATGAATGGCGTCCTTGTAGTCTGAGCCAAACAATGGATGGCGACATTTAGTTTTAGGCAATGGAATAAAATCAGTTTGATTATTTACCATAACATTATCTTCTTGCACATGGGGTTTTGGTAATCTTTTACGTAAATTGATTGTACCACTTGTAACAACATTTTTAATAATAAAATTACAATTATCAGAGGATAAAATAGCTATTGTACTTGTATTTTCATCTAAATTTCCACAATATGTTTCACCATGAATTTTTATTTTACTTTTGTTGTCTAAATTAAAACAAGTGTTATCTAACTTTTGTATATCAATGTCATGAGGACATTTTAATATCCACAATTCATCATCATCAGTAATTTCTGAACCTTTTTTTAACCCTTTTACAATTGGTTGCAAATTGTTGTTTTGTTTCAAGTACTTTTTTAAGTATGTTGAGGTATCATTGTTACTTTGAGTTACATCTGTATCTGTGTCAGGGTCATCTTCATAACAAATTCGGTCCATTAATCTTCCTGGTTTAGTAATACTTACATTGTTAAGAGAGTCCATTCTCTGTTTGGATGACAATGTTTTTGGTGAATTATTAGCAATTTTAATGGGAGATTGGTTGTTTGTTGTATTGAAAAATTGCTTTTTTAATGATTCAGAATGATTTTTATAAGTGCTATCATCTAAAACATTGTTAGAGTGACTTCTAATTTCTTCATCATTATAATATGCTGAATTGCTTTTGTCATCAATAGCTGCTACATTGTTATGGGAAGAATCAATCTGTTTAGTTGATGTTATCTTTCTTGGTGAATCATTTTGAGACTGAGTAATTCTAACAGTTGAATGAATGTTTATACTGTTTTGATGTTGTTTTTTTGAATATTTTGTGTCATTTACACCCATGCTACTATCTAAATCATTGCTGTGATCACTTTGATTGGACTCATTAAAATTATAATCACTTGATTTATTATTTTGTACTTTAGTTTCTTCTGCACTTAATTTGTTTTCATTTTCAGGACTATCATGACTTTCACTTGGCAGTCTTTCCTTCCTTTTTTTCTTTTTGGGACTCTTTTTACTCAGCTCATATTTCTCTTGTACAATATTATCATCCTGGTTTTCATGGTTACATAAATCATTTTCAGTAGCACTGTCAATTGATAGCTCATTATTAGTAAGTTCTTTTTTCTTCTTATTTTTTTTCTTTTTAGATGTGTTATCATTCACATTGCTATCTTTAGAATCTACATTTTCGAATTCACTATCTCTATGCTTTTTATTTTTTTCGTACTTTATACTATTGCTTAATTCCAGACACTTTTGCTCTTGCTTCACTTGCATATTAAGATATTCATCATTCTCTTGTTGTTCAGAATCACTCAAATTATAAGAATATCCATTACTATTAGACAATTTCATTTTTTTCTTAATTTTTTTCTTGGCTTCGGAATCACTTTCTGGTTCTGTTTTAATCTTTTTCCTTTTAGGACACTCTTCTTCTTGAAAACTATTTTCTTCAATGTTATGTTTCCTTTTTTTTCTGTCTTTAAGCTCAGTTTTTGTATTGTTGACGTCTTGTACTTCCAGTTTAGAAGGCCTGTAATAAACATGAGCATTATGTATTATATTATTTATAAATCATAACACAACATCTTACATAATTATGGGTCTGTAAATGACAACATTGAGGATTCTAAGGTCTAGCTTTGTACAATTATGTACCTACATGATGCCTATTACATGAAATCATGTTGAATAGATGATGACGTTCAAAATGATCAAACAAAGATTATTATAAAATATAAAATTAAAAAACATGCTAGTTATTGTATGTGACATTGGACTGATAAAAGTCATAAATTAATAGAAACTTCATTAAGTTGATTATAATAATGATAAGATTAATTTAGATATAAAATAAACTTAGTTTACAGTAACTTTAATTTTTCTCAAAGATATTATAATGCGTGTATTCAATGTCAATTACTTAGATTACTAAGATAATTTAGTAATTAATATAATCGCACACTGTTTCTAACCTATAGCAACAAATAGCTGGAAATTCTGTAACTTACTCATCACTAGCATCGCTCCCATAGGATGCCTTTTCCCAAGTAAAACTTTCTTCGCCAGAAGAAGAATCCATAATAAATTTTATATTTAAATTTCTAAAACATACATTGCATGAAACACGCAGTAAGTAAACCCTGGTTCACTCGCAGAATTCCAAAAATAATCATCAAAGTCAAACATAACCTCACTTTCATACATGAAGCTACAGATAAAAATGGAGGCCACACTCCGAATACCTACTTGAAGCACAAACTAAGTATCACTATCTCGCTCTCTGTGGGCAGACTCGCTCTTTCTAAATAAACAAAATATATAAAATTGCTCAAATTCAATGAAACCAATGTAAAATCTTTATTTCTTGACATAGGTATCATTAAAAATGATAAGTGTAATTACTGGTAAAACGTTTTAGAAAGAAATTACTGTAAAAAATGTGAAAAATGTTTACAATGATCCAATGTCGGAAATCACGAAATAAACACTTACGCGTGGAATCTTAATATGTCACTTCCAGGACCACGCAACCACGCACTACAAAATTTTGCATCAATTCTTGTGATAAAACAATGATTATTTCCTGTAAACAATCTCAAACGAAATTAACTGCTTAATAAACAAAATAGTAAACAACCGCCATGATGGGCCGGATTGGGCCGATGTTGCCACATGGTACCGATTACCCAGGAATTGGGATTGTAATTCCCTGATTCGCCAACACATTAAGCCTAAATGGCCGACAATTTTGTGATTTTTTATTTAACTAGGTAATCTTAGTTTCAAATATTAATTATTTATTTGTTTAACTTCTGATTTGGTTAGTGAATTGGCTATTTCGAAGAATTTACAAGGAGATTTAAATCAGAAGATAGCAATACTACAGTTCACACTAAAAAGAGAGGTAGGGCCGCAGAGTGCGAGATAGATATAAGTAGGTATTTGACTCAAGTTTTTGTTCCAACTCGGGCAGAGTTGGAACAAATTCCATTTTTATCTTTAGCTTCATGCTTTCATATCACTCTTTTTTTTTAAGGCAATGACATTAAGGTAAACAACCAATTTTTTTTACTACTGATGACTAGGCAGCATGGTCTTTGACCTTAGCCTGTTCCAGAAGGAACGAATCATGAAGCTAAAGATAAAAATAGAGGGCAAACTTGGAACAAAAACTTGAGTCAAATACCTACTTATATCTATCTCGCTCTCTGTGGCCCTACCTCTCTTTTTAGTGTGAACAGTAGTATTGCTATCTTCTTATTTAAATCTTGTAAATTCTTCGAAATAGCCAATTCACTAACCAAATCAGAAGTTAAACAAATAAATAATTAATATTTGAAACTAAGATTACCTAGTTAAATAAAAAATCACAAAAGTGTCGGCCATTTAGGCTTATTGTGTTGGCGAATCAGGGAATTACAATCCCAATTCCTGGAGAATCGGTACCATGTGGCAACATCGGCCCAATCCGGCCCATCATGGCGGTTGTTTACTATTTTGTTTATTATGCAGTTAATTTCGTTTGAGATTTTTTACAGTTAATTCACAAGAAATGGTGCAAAATTTTGTAGTGCGTGGTTGCGGTAGTACGTGGTGTCCCGGAAGTCACTTAAGATTCCACGCGTAAGTGTTTATTTCGTGATTTACGACATTGGATCATTATAAACATTTTTCACAGTAATTTCTTCTAGAGATGAAACGGATAGTTGTTTGGCCGGATACCGGATATCCGGCCAGCTGCTAAGCTGGATAGCCGGATATCCGGCGGCCGGATAGTTGGCCCCATTGTCTCGTTGCATGTCGTGACGACTATAGCGCCACACAGGTGCTTCGAACGCGATCAGTAGGTCTATTAGTAGACTAGACTAGTCACACTTTTCGAAAATCGAATCCGTCCCAATGGAATGTCAGATTTTGCCACTTGTTTAGGTGGCAGATCAATTCGGGAGATTTTTCCACTTGTCTAGGGGGCAGATCAATTCAATTTCGGTTGCAATCGTGAGTGTGTGATTGAATAGCGAAAATTAAATTATACTCTGATTTTTAATTCGACGGAATTTTGACATTTCAGAAGTGTTGCCAACATTGAAACATTCCCACTAAGAATGGAAAGCATTTTCACAAATTAAAAAATAATCCTTTCTTGAATTTAAGGTTTCACTTGAAAAACTAAGGCTTAAAAATGTACTGATCATTTCAAAATGGTCATTTGAATTTTTATTATCATATTTTAGAAGTTACAAAAAAATTGGGAAATTATTTTTCTATTACTGGACTCCCTGGCCAATAATCCATGGGTTGCAAACCTTTTTTATGAAAATCCTTTTGTTAATAAAATCTTAGCTTCATAAAATAATCAATCTAACAAGACGCCAATTTTATAATCCAAGTTGATTATGATGACGATAATAATGATTGATGATCAATACATATTTTCGTTTATGTTAATATGTTGTTTTACTGTGTTAAAAACACGTTTTTTTTTATTTAATCTCTAAAATGTACATAATAATTAGTGTACATTGAATTCACAAAACAAACAGCAGTTCATTCTTGTAAGTTGTAGTTGATGAAATTTCATTTCATATTATTTATTAATAATTCAAAGTAAAAAAGGCTTATTACATCTGAATTGTCAAAAAATTACAGCTGTCAGAATTCCGTCGAATTAAAAATCGGACTATAGTTGCATCATGTCATCAGTGAAAAAAAAAATCGCCTATTTTATTTGGCAATATTTCGGCATTAACAGATATTTACTATTTATTTATTCGTCATTAGACTGAATAGCCCAGAAAAAGAAATTAGTTTTGAAAGGCCATAATATTATGACTTTTTTGTAACTTTTTGGATTTTAAATAAAAGCCGTCATTATTGTAAGCCATTTTATTGATATTTACCTCAAAGATTAATGTATTTATTTTTATTAATAGGACATTTTCGTACATTTTTAATATCCGGTATCCGGCCGGATAGTGAGTTACTATCCGGTATCCGGCCGGATAGTGAGTTATTATCCGGTATCCGGCCGGATAGTAAATATAGGCCGGATATCCGGCCTACCGGATAGTTACCGGATATCCGTTTCATCTCTAATTTCTTCCTAAAACGTTTTACCAGTATTTACACTTATCATTTAATGATACCTATGTCAAGAAATAAAGATTTTACATTGAGTTTCATTGACTCTATTTTTTGTTTACTTAAAAAGAGAGTGTCTGCCCACAAAGAGCGAGATAGTGATACATAGGTTGTGCTTCAATTAGGTATTCGGAGTGTGGCCTCCATTTTTATCTATAGCTTCATGGTCTCGGTATAAGTACTATACTCTATGGTCTGCTGTCTGCTGCTGTCTGACTGACGTTTGTTCTCTGATGACAGTTCTTTCTTGTTAAAATTTGTGTCCAACATGGTGAGTTTCGCGAATATTTGCCTTGAAATCCATTAAAATCTGAGAGTCAAATTAACTTTTTTAAACATTTGGTCCATATTCGTAAAGTTAGTGCTTGTTATAATTCGAGTTCTAGTTAATTTTCGTCCGTAACATATTTGATCTTGATTAAAAACAGTTCGCGGGCGAGTGATCTATTTGTTGATGTCCCGTTTTATACTTAGTTTGTAGCATTTATTTATTTATTTTAATTTTACTATCAAAAGCCATGCTTCTCAGTGACCGCATAGATCAATCACGGAAAATATTTATCTTAAAGTTTGAGGTTAAGCCCGGCTCTATGATGTTTGCCTGCAGGCTCGAGGACCTAAGAAGCATTTGAAGCGTTTGAACGCTCCCAAAGCATGGATGTTGGACAAGCTGGGCGGCGTGTACGCGCCGCGGCCGTCCACGGGCCCGCACAAGCTGCGCGAGTGCCTGCCGCTGGTCATCTTCCTGCGCAACCGCCTCAAGTACGCGCTCACCGGTAACGAGGTGCTCAAGATCGTCAAGCAGCGCCTCATCAAAGTGGACGGCAAAGTGCGGACAGACCCGACGTACCCTGCGGGCTTTATGGGTGAGCGTTTAGTATTCATCTTATAATAATAAAAAAACAGTCATGTACCTTAACTATTCGCACCACAGTGACCAAAAAAGTACCTAAGCACAGAAATCTAAAACAATCATAACTGGAAAACTCAAAAATCGCAGTACATACATGGTGATGCTCTACATCTAGGCTTTAACTTAACACCTTAGATTAATAAAACCTAGATGGATAGTCTTCATACAAACGCTTCGTCAAGAGTGAGGCAAAAATCTTATGTCATTAGTGTCAATTTTGTTGGGGAGTGTAGACAGTGAAGGCGATTTTCCCGAAAGTAGGGAAATTTTTAATACGTTTTTAATTATTTTATAACTAACAAAAACAAAACGCATCATGTACTTATTTATTTATTGAATTCAAAGTACCTACCTAATTACAATAAGATAAATCGACTGAAAAGTCTCGATTTCATAAAAAAGGAAGTGTATTTGTACGGCGAACAATTGGGAAATAAATTTTCTTGTTACTGGTATCATTCCCGTATTTAATTTTTGAAAGCCAAATTCAAGCAAAATACGCGTCGAATCGTAGTACTTACTTATGAAATGTAACACTGGTCACTTTCTTTAGTTTTTCTGATGTATTTAGACACCCTTTCACAGCACAAACCGTCTTAATTAATTAAAAGTCGTCGGACGTGTTTACCAATTTTTCACTTTGACAGTTCATGTGACGTTTACGAGTAAGCCATTCTGGCTTACTAAAATCTGCCTCACCTTTCGTGCACTGACTATCTATCTAGGTTTTATTAATCTAAGCTTAACACTACTTTTTGGGCAAGCTTTGTATATAGATTAAATCTTAATATTTTAATCATATTATAAAATATTTTACAAGCTTTTATTTAATTTCACCTGTTCTATTGATAGTGAAAAAACCCTGTCGAGTTTGGGCTCATTTTAACAAATCACCATGTAGGTTTAGAGGTTATAATATTGTTAAATATTATTATTTTAAATTTCAGATGTTGTTTCTATTGAAAAAACAAATGAACTGTTCCGTCTTATCTATGATGTCAAGGGCAGATTTACCATCCACAGGATTACTCCAGAGGAAGCAAAGGTATGCTTTATTTTTCATAAAAAAAATTACTTTGTTTAGTCACAATGATTCTTTAACCACAGAATAATAATATTGTCAATGAGAATCATTACGATTTTTAGTTGTTTAATGCAGATTATAGAGCTAAGAAATCTTTAATATAATTATGTACATTTGTTCTACGACAAAAATTGAAGGAAAGGTAAGCTGCCCCCTCCTGGCAATCTCTCACTGCCACTCTCTACACACACTGTATATTAATTCTTCCTTATAAATAAGTAATTACTAATTATTTTTATACCTTTTATTGCATGTTCTTTATTTTACACAACATGAAAAAATGCTAGTACTAAAACGACAAAAATAATTGTATGCAAGTAGTGTTGCCGAACTATACAGGGTGACTGGAACTGAAACCGCCATAGCTAATACGCGTATAGAGGAGGTCATTTGCTAATTATTGAACCTTACTTTCTATGTTCTGTTCCTGTTTAGGAGATACGTCTATTTTTTACTTTTTTCAGATTTTTCCGAAATTTGACCTAAAAATGCTTATTTTTTTTTATATCATTGGAAAGAAGAGAAGCTAGAGATATTTTAAGGATTATTGGCAATCCATTATCACCATTAATTTTTTTTTAATCGAATTCGAAGTAGATTTTTTTTCGTGGTTTGTACTTTTGTTAGACTTTGGCGGCTCGTAACTAGCTATTCAAACATTATCTGGATCAGAAATTTATTTTATTAGAATAAAGACATTCGATATTAATATCAAATAAAAAAAACTATTGAAATCACGCGAGAAAAATTTTTTAACCAGTTTCAAGGTCAAATTTCGGAAAAATTGAAAAAAGTATAAAAATTGACATATCTCCTAAACTATAAAACTTTAGCTATAGAAAGTACGGTTCAATAATTAGCAAATGACCTCCTCTATACGCGTATTAGCTATGGCGGGTTCAGTTCCAGTCACCTGTATATTGATGGTAAAACTATTGATATTTTTCATCTGTTAAAGCGTTATCTATCGATAGGCCAAAACAAGGCAATACTATTGCAATACTATCGATACTATTATTATTGGTTTTTGGGCCTTTATTTGCGCCAACTCGACCAGGTTTGATCTATTGTGGCAGTCGATACTATTGATAGTATTGCTGCTCGCGAAGAATAAACTATAGATTGTATCGATACTAATGTTGCTAGTTAATAAAAAAACTATTGATAGTATCGATATTATCGTTAGTATCGATTTATTTAAGACTATCGATAGTCTGTAAATTTGCAATAGTATTGGGTATGTTTGTTTATATTCATTTTTACAATATTTCAAATGATTCGCTTGACTTACCAACTAAACATATAACAATAATAATCTCACTTGTATTTAAAACTACCTGCATTAGTTAAGTACGGCAAATAAAATGTACCTATTGCCAATTTTGGAAACATATAATTAAATGTTATGGTTATCTATATGAAACAATTCAAGTATTCCAATAACCCTATTGTTGTGCCTATTAATTACTATTATACCCAAATATTGTAAACGATATAGATGACCCACACTGAACTGTCCCACCAAACTTAATGACAGGGGGGCGCTACCATCGTTCAACTATATGGTTTCCAACATGGCAAAAATCGGAATAGTAGGGAATTTAGTGCATGAACCCCTCTACTTTGGCATAGAAGGCTGATTTTTGCAACAGTGGTTCTTTGGGTGCTCCTGAGTGGATTTCCGTCGGTAGACATCGGGAGCCCCCCTTGTGGTAGCAGGGGGAGGGGGGGCAAGTTTCCTTCCGCCGCGCTTCACTTTAAGGCCCATATCTTCAAAACTATGGGTATTAGGGCAAGTGTGGTATCATTTTTGGATAATTAAAGGATGGCGAATTCATTTCTAGAACACACTTTTTGCCTTTTCATACAAAAAAATAGAAATATTGAACAAAATTCACAAAAACCAAAAAGTATTTTTTTAAATAAACGTCGTTTACTTTTAAACCACTGGAAATAATCTAATAAAAAAAATATGTCCTGAAAGCTACATTTATCAGGATTATAAAAATATAGCATTGTAATTGTATGGTACGTTTTTCGCAAAAAGTAGGTGAAAAAAATTTTTTCTTCAGGACACAGCGGGCGAATTTTATTGCGCATCGGAAAAAAATATTTATTTTATCCATGAATTCATACTATTTGGTTCATAAGCAAGCAAGGATTATTATTTTAGAATTTATTTAGAGTTGCTGGCACATCAATCTACCATGATTTGTATATTTTCGTCAATTGATTTTGAACTCTGTGTGTGAGACATAAGGTTGAAAATAGAAAAGAAAGCACTAAATAAATAACTTTAATTTGTCTAAACGTCACAACCTCCTTAAGCGTTCACTATGTTCGAAGTGTTTACAGTAGACGCCCGTTTGCGTTCCCAAGGCCATCTTTGCAGTGGCGGCGTAAGTCCTAAGGCACCCCCTGGTAACCCCCACGATTTTGGGGTTACCTACCGATTCCAAGATTGATAGACAATGACATAGACCGCAGACTTGCTATGCAGATGCGCCAGTGAGTACTAATCTGTGCGACATGTGTCACCCCCTGATGCTTGGCACCAGGTCTTTTCTAGTCGTCCCTTGTTCAAGATCTATCCACTTATTAGATCAATCCAAGGGGTTCGCGTATAGGATCAGGTGCAAGCAACCGACTCAGTCTTCCCTTTACCCGACTGGTTGGGGGTGGACCAGAGTCGATAGCAACATGGAGCCTATATGGACCGGTTTGCCCGTAGCTGCCGAGGCTTGCCTGGAAATGGCGAGATGTAAGTGCAAGAAGTAGTGCAGAAGCTGGTGCTGTCTGAAAAAAACAACTAAAACGGTCACAGCCGTAACCTTTGTGCTAAAAATATCTCCCGTACTTAGGCCAGTAGAATTAAACACAAAAATTGATTAAATCGGAAATAATTCCTACAAAAGATTTTTTTGCTTTAATGGCTTCATTGGTTGCTCATTAAGACTCTCCTAAGTTTTCGACTTCGACGGAGTTGTTCTTAAGTGGTGGGGGCCCTCGAAAGGGGCGTTTTTTCGGTTTTCCGGTTATACCGCGTAAAGGACTTACCCTATCGAAAAGTGGTCTTCATGACGGTTAAAGGGCACTTAATCCTGCATTGAATAAGACCAAATTCATATGTTTTGGACAAACCGTTCTCGCGCTAAAGTTCGGCAAAGTAGAAAATATACGTATAATTAATGACCCTCTCCACGTCCAATGGCTTGTTACCCACATGCTTCCAAGCCTTGTAAAGGGTCGCCTTAACCAGTGTAACCCTAACAAAGCTCACGAGTTTGATTCGCTTATCCTTGTTCGTCCCAGCCGTTCCTTAACTGCGGTTGCTGCACCTCTTCCTGGCACTCTCCTGAACGACTCTGTGTTACCTAATGTGGCTGCCCCTCTTCCTTGTACCCTCCTGTACGATTTCATTGCTTAGCCATATGCCTGGTCCAAGGTTCGACGCCACAAAATCAACTTCGTACGAGTGAAAATAGTTTAAATACAATTTCCCGTGCTTGCAACATTTTTCTTTACTGCTTCGCCTCTATTAGTCGTAGAGTGATTGTATATATCCTATAGCCTTCCTCAATGTATGAGCTATTCAACACAAAAGTTATGATTTCAATTAAACTAGTAATTCTTAAGATTAGCGCGTTCAAACAAACAAACAAAAAACTCTTCAGCGTTTTAATATGAACTTGTTGTTGTTGATTTTTGGCGTCGAACCTTAGACCAGGCATACGGCTAGGCAACGTAGTCATGCAGGAGGATACAAGGAAGAGGGGCAGCCACAGTATACCCTGATTTTTTAGAATCCGGCAGAGATGTAAACAAACACTTTCTTACACAATTACACCATAATCACTTACGTGTTCATAATATCATACACATTATTTAACAAGCCCATGAAACCAACTTTATTTTCACGTTTATACAAGTTAAAAATCAATCTTTGAAACAAATTATTTTAGCAAAATACGTGGACGATGATAATTTGTGAGACTTGTCAAATTGACTTGACGTTTAAAATCATGTGTTATCTCCATATTGTCTATGACTTGTCTCTGACACATCAGTGCTGTAACCCGTGAGTCATAGACAATAATCTGTAAATTTAATCGATATTATTTTAAGTATTCACTTATACCGATTACTGATTAATTTTAAATAAAAAATAATATACGATACTTTGTTTAGTTTTCCAGCGTTAACTTCGACAATATTGGAGATAACGTAAAAATAATTCTTTTTCGGAGTCAGTTTAATTTTTAGTCTTACTAATATTATAAATACGAAAGTTTGTGTGGATGTCTGGATGTTTGTTACACTTTCACGCAAAAACTACTGAACAGATTTTGATGAAACTTTACAGTACAGTACAGCAGTACTAGGCAGTCTGTGTTCAACTATCACTCGGGTCGGACGTTCCTATCGCAAGACCTTTGGTTCACTCAGTTCCGATACGACTCTAGTGCTGTGTGTAATTATTTTCGTTAATACACTGAGTTTTATAATTTCTACGAGTGGATTTCATTTTGCCTGAGACCTACGCCATGAACCCTGAACCAGAAGACCCTGTCGCCAGCGACAGCGACGCTCATCCATCCCTGGCGTCGACCAGAATAACAATGTATAGGCTATAATTTATGACGATCTGTGACAAACTAAAGGATGATGGGCACAAATGTATGGAAAGTGGTACCCGCTCCAATAGCCATAACCAATATATATTTTAAAAGGCCTTTAGATGTAGGAAAATGTCTGCTATGGGGCCAGTTCCAATTCACGTTTTGAAAGCAGTAATTCCACTAAGTATTATAATGAAAGTATAACACAATTATCCATGTATACGAGTATGTATTATGACTACAATCTATTAATATAACTAAAAGAAGCATTGAAAAGGAAAGTATTATACCTACGATGAACTACCCAAGCTATTAGCCCTGTATTCGCTTTCATCATCATCATCATGATCATTTTAGCCATAGGACGTCCAGTTGAACATAGGCCTCCCCCAATGATTTCCACAATGGCCGGTTGGTGGCGGCCTGCATCCAGCGCCTTCCCGCTACCTTTATGAGGTCGTCGGTCCATCTTGTGGGTGGACTTATTGGGTCTTGTGGGTTTATTCGCTTTAGCAACCCATAATAAAACCCTTAAGAAGTAATAAAACTTTAACCCCTTTATTAATACAAGTTCCACCCTAGTTGAACTCTGGCTTAAATTGTCATTTGGTATGGAAATGTCATTTTAATCCAAGGTTCTTCACTGTAGGTAACACAGAGTCATTCAGGTGAGTGCCAGGAAGAGGTGCAGCAACCGCAGTTAAGGAACGGCTGGGACGAACAAGGATAGGCGCATCAAGCTCGTAAGCCTTGATAGGGTTACACTGGTTGAGGTGGCCCTTTTCAAGACTTGGAAGCCTGTGGGTAACAAACCATTGGACGTGGAGAGGGTCATTAATTATACGTATATTTTCTACTTTGCCTAACTTTAGCGCGAGAACGGTTTGTCCAAAACATATGAATTTGGTCTTATTCAATGCAGGATTAAGTGCCCTTCAACCGTCATGAAGACCACTTTTTGATAGATTAAGTCCTTTACGCGGTATAACCGGAAAACCGAAAAACTGCCCCTTTCGGGGGCCCCCACCACTTAAGCACAACTCCGTCGAAGTCGAAAACTTAGGAGAGTCTTAATGGGCAACCAATGAAGCCATTAAAACAATAAAATCTTTTGTAGGAATTATTTCCGATTTAAAAGCTAATTCTACCGGACTAACTATGATTGTGAAACCTCATTTTCCTCACACTTACCTTTCTGTTAAATCACTGGTACGATAGTATGTAGAAATAAAAGTGTTAATTAAAATAATAATAATCATTAAGACGTTTAGACAAATTAGTTACTTATTTAGTGCTTTCTTCTTATATTTTCAATATTAAAATGTATTTAAGCTATTTTCAACCTTATGTCTCAAACATAGAGTTCAAAATCAATTGACAAAAAAATACAAATCATGGTAGATTGATGTGCCAGCAACTCTAAATAAATTCTAAAATAATAATCCTTGCTTGCTTATGAACCAAATAGTATGAATTCATGGATAAAATAAATATTTTTTTCCGATGCGCAATAAAATTCGCCCGCTGTGTCCTGAAAAAAAATTTTTTTCACCTACTTTTTGCGAAAAAAGTACCATACAATGTTATATTTTTATAATCCTGATAAATGTAGCTTTCAGGACATATTTTTTTTATTAGATTATCTCCAGTGGTTTAAAAGTAAACGACGTTTATTTAAAAAAATACTTTTTGGTTTTGGTGAATTTTGTTCAATATTTCTATTTTTTTGTATGAAAAGGCAAAAAGTGTGTTCTAGAAATGAATTCGCCATCCTTTAATTATCTGAAAATGATACCACACTTGCCCTAATACCCATAGTTTTGAAGATATGGGCCTTAAAGTGAAGCGCGGCGGAAGGAAACTTGCCCCCCCTCCCCCTGCTACCACAGGGGGGGCTCCCGATGTCTACCGACGGAAATCCACTCAGGAGCACCCAAAGAACCATTGTTGCAAAAATGAGCCTTCTATACCAAAGTGGAGGGGTGTCCATACAAATCATTGCACTAAATTCCCTACTAGAACCAGCGATTCAGTATTGACGGTGGCGCCCCACTGTATGTCACGGATAGGACAGTTCAGTAATTTGGAACTATACTATTGTAAATTGCCAAACTATCGATAGTCTATCTAGACTAGAACAATCGATAGTATCGATAGCTTTTTATTCAAAAGCGACAATACTATCGATACTATTGATAGTTTATTCTTCACGAGCAACAATACTATCGATAATATCGATAGTATTGCACATATTCAATAGTATTGCCTCGTTTTGAGCTATCGATAGTATCGACAGTATCGATACTATCGATAGTTTGGCTATCGATAGACTATCGATCGGCAACACTATATGCAAGGTTAATATAATTTTGAAAGCTCTTAGCGCAAACGGAAAAAAAGGAATAAATTCCGCGATACAAGCTTTCGAAATTATTTGAACCTTGCATACAATAGGGATAGGGAAAAGTAAAAATCGTTCAAAATTTTAAAGAAATATCATATTTTGATTAACTTTTGTGTAAAAATTGTAAGGATTCTGGGGATTTTAGGGATTGAGGTGGAGCCAGCAGCACTACTTAGGTTGCCGATACAAACAAAAAAATAGAAGTATTTGAAAAATTGTGGCCGTGGTAATGTAAAATATCATAAGGGGTGTCAATTTTCGACGAATTTCATTATTTATTGTGTAACTTAAAAAATAATTGAGATAGATTTTTTTTTCTTATTTTTCCTAAAGTACCCATGACTATGTCCGCCCTGTGGCGCCGGCTTATCGTTGAATTTTGGGACACGTTGTATATTAAGTACAAAATAAAGACAGTCACATAGTGAAAAAAAAAATCTGCCCCCTTACAGCTCCATCATCGGACCCTGGATACGAATAATGAAACACGAATAGGTATAATATGTAAAATATTATATTAAGTACAAAATAAAGACAGTCACATAGTGAAAAAAAAAACTGCCCCCTTACAGCTCCATAATCGGACCCTGGATACGAAATATTCGTCAAGACGAATCACACAAGCCCAAACTCCATATGGTTCTATTGTTTTGTTACGGAGGTGGCCATTGCATCTCCTCCAGATCCATTATCAGACAGAGCTAAGAAATAAATAAATAAATATTATTATAAGTAAACAAATAACTAAAATAATTCATCTTACTATCTTACTCTTTACTAGTCTTACTAATATTATAAATACGAAAGTTTGTGTGGATGTCTGGATGTTTGTTACACTTTCACGCAAAAACTACTGAACAGATTTTGATGAAACTTTACAGTACAGTACAGCAGTACTAGGCAGTCTGTGTTCAACTATCACTCGGGTCGGACGTTCCTATCGCAAGACCTTTGGTTCACTCAGTTCCGATACGACTCTAGTGCTGTGTGTAATTATTTTCGTTAATACACTGAGTTTATTAATTTCTACGAGTGGATTTCATTTTGCCTGAGACCTACGCCATGAACCCTGAACCAGAAGACCCTGTCGCCAGCGACAGCGACGCTCATCCATCCCTGGCGTCGACCAGAATAACAATGTATAGGCTATAATTTATGACGATCTGTGACAAACTAAATTTCAAGCGGGTGAAGCCGCGGGCAATACTACATATTTCATACTAGCTTTTTGCCCGCGACTTCTTCTGCGATGAAGTGGAAAATGGTTCTAATAGAATTAAAATATTCTAAGAAAATTAATTTTGTTAAATGATTATATTTTTTGATATAAAATCTACACATCATTATGTTTAAATATTTGAATACTTACAAAATTATGAGATCTTTCTAAAACAAAATTAAAACACTACACCTGCCGCAGATTTCTTTGTAAACAATGTTTTTTTGTTTTTCCTTCAGGTGCTAAAATCACCAGGCTATTGTGTGCGCATACTCTGGAGTATTCCACATACAACTGGTCGTCGGAGAAGCATAGATTTCCATTAAGTCTACTCCCGCTACCATATGGAACTCCGCTAAAACTCGTGAGGGCGCCAACACTTGCTTTTGTATCGAAAATTAGTATGAGCAGCTGCGCACGCGGTTGCCCGTTGCAGGCTCTATGCAACCACACTATTTTAAACCGTGGTCCCTAAGCATGAGATGGGAAACTGCACTCTCTTGAATTCTCTTGAATTTGATGGTGTTAGGGGAATCCTAGGAATGAATACAGACTTTCCAATGGAATCTCCTCATCAATATTGCGAAATTGCGAGTTGCAATGCAATGTTACGTTTTCACTTGTTATTTTATTGTAATCTGACCTTGATTTTTCAAACACGTGTCAAAATAAAAAAAATAATTTAAATCAAAAGTACTAAGGAATATTTCATTGATATCAACTTAGAAACAAGCACAGATCACAGAAACTAAAGGGAAATGTGACAAGGGACAAATTGGAACATATTGCTTGTGAAAGCAATGATGACAGTAGCGACGTCATTATGTAAACAGTTTATATTGCTTGCATAGTACTAAAGATTATTCGAACGTTGAATACTGATACCGCAATGGATAATGAGCACATAATTTGATTTCTTTGTGTGTGTGAATTTCTAATACGACACTGAGTTTCGAACTCAGCGCATTACTTAGCATCTCTCTATATTTCTATGGAACCAAGTTATCTCCAAAATAACATTCCACACCTTTTTAACCTAGTCAGGTAATAATTTTAATAAAATACGAAGCACGTCATCTATCAATAGGATATATGTATATTTTAGAAGTTAATAAATTATGCATAAAATATAAACACTTTAGAAGTTTAGTTAAATCGTAGAATTTCTGAAAAACAAGTACTAAAATCGTACTGAAAAAAAAAGTATTAATATGTTATCTAATTTATTTATTAAACGTCGAATTTTATCAAAGATTTTGGACTAAAGTTTTTGAAAATATTTTATAGCCAACATAGAAAAAAATTAGGATTCTAAATCGTGAAAGAAATTTTTTTCGGAGCCTATTGCCTCCAAACAAACAAACAAACAATTAAATCTTTCCTCTTTTATTAGTATAGATTTAACAACAGAACAAAACGCTTCTTTTTCTTCTTCACGAAACAAAACTCAAAGCGGATAAATAAATAAACAAATCTTTGGACAATTTCACAGCGCCATCTAGTCCAAAAGTAGGCAACCAATATGCTTGTGTTAAGGGTGCTATCATAATGGATATACTTTTTTATAATTTATTTATTAAATTAAATACATGGTACCTACATATTATACATAGTTACACCCAGATCCGTCAAAGAAATTAAAATTCATCATTTCAATTTCTGCTCGGCCGGCCGACTCGAAACAGCCTCTCGGCATAGTATCAAATGTATTTGGTCGCCGTACAAATCACCGCTTCACGACACGAACGCACGTAAACGTCACGGCGGGAAAAATGACACACGTCCTGCCTTGACGGGCGCTCGCGCCATACTAATCGATGTCGGCTTGCGCATTGTAATTTATACTGATATTCACATCAATATTTTGACAAAGTGGTTACTAATATTTAAACAATAACTGTAGAAATCAATTCTACAATGAATATTCTTTATTTTGGGATACTTTTATTGCAGTTATTGCTGTGTTTTTAAACCAAAAACCACGATCAAAATGTGACGTTAATCTTCAAATTTGCCAAATTATTTTTAGATTTTACTCAATAATGGTAATGAAATTCAAGAATCTATTTCATTAATGAACTACAAGAATATATGTCCGATGATTACTTTATATTTTTAAGCTTATTATATGAGCATAAATAATAGATACAGGACTTTGAAAATGAGTCTGCGGCAATTTTTTCGTAAAATGGTTGTGGGAGATGGGGCACTGTGAATTAAGTAAAAGAGTTTTAGTAAATCCGTTTCATTAATGGTCAACAACAAGGATTGACCTATCTTTCGCAGTTATTAAATAATCTCTGGGTGTTGCTTAAGATAGTAATTCATGCTTCCAAAATCTTAGAAATTCGCACGAAAATGTAAAATGGCTCTTAAATCGAAATTTTATTTAGTCCATCAGACAGATAAAAAAATTTTGGAAATATTTTAGAATTTTTTTCATAATGTAATACATAATTACAGAATTATATTGAGTTAAAATGTCGCGTGACGTCACTTTTGAGTAAAAAATCTACTCAAACGTGACGTAACGCGCCATTTCAACTCGATGTAGCACTGTTATTATTTAATTAAGAAAGAAAATAAAAAATATGAGTCTAATATTTTCTAATTATTTGTCTGTCGTTTTAGTACTAGCATTTTTTTTGTGTTAAGTGTAAAATAATGTTCCTTACAGAATACAGATTAACCTAAAAAGACCTTAACCGTCAGCCCACTTTAAAAACGTGACAGAATACAACTGGCGGTCTAAAAAACTATTATGTATCTATATAAAATTAAAAGAATTATCCTCTAATTCCTAAGCATTAAGGAATTTTACCTTCTATCATCAGCTCCTCAATATAATAACTTAAGAAAAAACATGAAAAACGATATGTGCCTATAAAATTTGAGGGTTGCCCTCGATTTCCCTAGGATCCCATCATCAGACCCTGACTTGGTGACAATGGGACCACCTAGGGAGTATAGGGTTATCAAACAAAAAAAAACCATGCACTCGAATTGAGAACCTCCTCCTTTTTTTATGTCGGTTAAAAATAAATGAGTAAAGGACAATGCTCACGAAGTATGGAAAAAAACCCAGGCCCGGCGCAAATGAAATCCATTTTGTATTTTCCAGTATAAGTTGTGCAAAGTGAAGCGCGTAGCGACGGGCCCCAAGAACGTGCCCTACCTCGTGACGCACGACGGCCGCACGCTGCGCTACCCCGACCCGCTCATCAAGGTCAACGACTCCGTGCAGCTGGACATCGCCTCCTCGAAGATCATGGACTTCATCAAGTTTGAATCAGGTGACTTTTCTGACTACTGTCAATTTTTATTATTGTTTGTCTGATAGTGGAAAATTTAAATCCACTCAGCCATAATTTTCTATGTAAATTCCATTTTGGAAATACCTAATTAATTTCTGTCAACTAACCAAATTATTAAAACCAGCGCTATAGTCCGATTTTTAATTCGGCGGAATTCTGACAGCTGTAATTTTTTGACAATTTAGATTAAGAAAACTTTTTTGCTTTGAATTATTAATAAAAAAATATGAAATGATGTTACATCAAGTACAACTTACAAGAATGAATTATTGTTTGTTTTGTGAATTCAATGTACACTAATTATTATTATGTACATTTTAGAGATTAAATAGAAAAAAACGTGTTTTTAACACAGTAAAACAACATAATTATCATAAACGAAAATATGTATTGATCATCATTATCATCATCATAATCAACTTGGATTAGAAAATTGGCATCTTGTTGTTGGCTATTTGGCATCTTGATGTTGGCTATTTTATGAAGCGAAGATTTTACTAACAAAAGAATTTTCATAAAAAAGGTTTCTAACCTATGGATTATTGGCCGGGGAGTCCAGTAGTAGAAAAATAATGTCACTATTTTTTTTGTAACTTCAAAACTATGATTAAAACTCAAATAACCATTTAGATTAATGATCAGTAGAATTTTAAGTCTTAGTTTTTAATTTGTGAAAATGCTCTCCATTCTTAGTGGGAATGTTTCAATGTTGGTAACACTTCTGTCAAAATTCCGTGGAATTAAAAATCAGACTATAGATCGTTTATAATGTCTAAATCGCACTAAAGTAAGGCGATTAAGGGCCAGTTTCCCATATTCATTCCTTGTCCAAATCCGGATTGCAACTGTCAAAGAACAGACATTTTGTATGAACTCCGTCCCCAGAACTGTAGCACTTTAAATACCTACCTTATATGATAGTACATGCTAATACTATAATTTTATTATATGACAACTCAAGTCTGATATGTCTCAGTAAAAAGTTATGTCAAAAAATAAAAAAATCATAATGAACCCTAGAAAATACACATTAAATCACTTTTGACCAATTTAAAATGGTATATCAGGAGAGCTCGACACTGGGCCAAATCGACTCCTGCGACAACTCGACCCCTGTGACAACTCAAACCCTGCGACAACTCGATTTTTTTCAACTTATCTATACTTTTGACTTACTTCAAATGGTTCCACGACTGCTGGACCCTACGACAGTTCGACCCCGATGACAACTGGACCCTTGCGACAACAGTTTGAGTAGGTCAAAAGTAATTTAATCGAGTTGTCGCAGGGTTTGAGATGTCGTAGGGTTAAACTGTCGTAGGGTCCAGCAGTTTTGAAACCATTTAAAGTAAGTCAAAAGTGTTGTGTTGAAAAAATCAAGTTGTCGCAGGGGTCGAGTTGTCTCGGGCTCAAGCTGTCGTGATACCCTTTGATTGAAGTTGGTCAAAAGTGATTTACCTAGTATGTATGTATTTTTTCAGAGTTGATTATGAATTTTTATTTTTGATATAACTTTTTTCTGAGACATGTCACACTTGAGCTGTCTTACAATAAAATTATAGTACCTATTAGCATGGTCTATCATACAGGGTGGAAACGATAAGTGATCTCACCCGATTATTTCTAAACTATACAAGATATCGAAAAACTGGTTACTGATCCTGAAAGTGCTTCACGAGCTCTTTCAAACGGTGCTAATAATAGGTTTCAGAATATACTGGAACTATCCGAAAATTCAGTGTTTTCAGCTTCCATACATTTGGTAAAGTTACATAATTTTAAAAACTTCACAAGATATCGTAAAACTGGTTACTGATCCTAAAAGTGCTTCACGAGCTCTATCCAACGGTATCAATATCAAGTTACAGAATAAACTGGATCTATCCTAAAATTCAATGTTTCCGTCTTCCATACATTTAGTACTATCACAGTCATGGCACTCATCTCTTGATAATTTTATAGCAAGTAAAGCCTGAAACTTATGTTTTTCACTAATAATTTTAAATAAGATGCAAGTTACGAGTTTATTTAACCGACTTTTTAAGTTTATTAACTAACAAAAAATAAATTACACTTCTAATAATGTGTCGTCGGCATACATTTAGTATGGAAGCTGGAAATATTGAATTTTGGGATAGTTCCAGTTTATTCTGTAACCTATTATTGGTACCGTTTGAAAGAGCTTGTGGAACACTTTCAGGATCAGTAACCAGTTTTTCGATATCTTGTATAGTTTAGAAATAATCGAGTGAGATCACTTATCGTTTCCACCCTGTATAAGGTAGGTATTAAAGTGCTACAGTTCTGGGGACGTTTTGTCCCATTGTTCTTTGTATCTGTTTTCGATTAAATCTCCATAATTTTTGATGCATTTACACTTTAAGGTCTCTACCCACTACACTGTATCATATCATGACCGTGTTAGCAACGTGTCAGGCACGAAAAGCAACACGATACGCTCTACTATGCCCACTGAACGGATCGACGGCGTTCTGTGTAACATTTGTTGACGCTCCGTGCATGGCACGCGACGGTGTTGTTCGGTGACGGAACGGTCTACTGGGAACAGTGTCATACTTTTCAGTACAAATAATATTTATTTGCCTGACACGTTCGTAGCACGGTCATGGTATGATACGGTGTAGTGGGTAGAGACCTTTAATATTTTTTAAATAGTCTTAAAATTAATATGAAAAAACACGAATAAACCTACACTAAAAAGTAGAAAATAATAATTATACATAATGTATATCTTTATGACTTAAACTTATGATTTAAACCTTATTAGTGTAAATGCATCGGAAATTGTGTATATTTAATCTAAAACTGCATTAGATTTGACACTTGAAACCCGTATTTGGACAAGGATTAAAAATAAAAAATAAAATTCATAAAATTCATTTATTTTTGCAAATAGGCTTTTAAAAAGCACTTTTACACATCCCAATATTAACCCTACCACTGCTTCGGGACAATAAATGGGCCAGTGCTGAGAAGAAGCAGCGCAGCATTGAATATGGGAAACGGGCGTAAATCAACTGCATAAATATTTCAGTAACCCTGAACGATTTAAATAAAAAAAAGATTATTGAATAAACTCTTTATTTACAAAACGTATAAATTTACAACAATTTAGTGGAAGGTGTATTCCTGTCATGTATAATATTTGTGTCTGGGCAGGCAACCTGTGCATGATCACGGGCGGCAGGAACTTGGGGCGCGTGGGCACCATCGTGTCGCGCGAGCGCCACCCCGGCTCCTTCGACATCGTGCACATCCGCGACTCCACCGGACACACCTTCGCCACCAGGTCTGTCGCAACAAAACACAAAAGTTAATGATAAGCTTAACATTAGACCATTAGTTTTGATATTCAAGGATTTGTCACACTGGATGCGGTCTGCGGCATCTATGTTCGGTGCGGGCTGCGTTCACTTTGACCTGACCGCAGAACTCATCCCGTGTGACAAATCCTGTTAGTTCAAACCATCTGGATCAAAAAACAAGGCCTGTAAACACACAATTTAACTTGCTACTTTAGTTGACAACTAACTTTAGTTGTCGACACTCTGCTTCAAGCGGTCCGTGTATTGCCGGCCTAAGGGTGGGTTGCACCATTTATTATTAAAGTTACGGTTAAAGTAAGTTGGTGCAACTTCTTATTTTTGCCTAAGTTGTCTTGTTTTTATCTTTTTTTTTTCTATTGCTTCATTATGCAAAACTAGCTTTTTCCCGCGGCATCACCCGCGTGAAATTTAGTTTGTCACAAATCGTCATAAATTTTAGCCTATATGTTATTCTGGGTTATAAACAATAACACTGTAAAGTTTCATCAAAATCCGTTCAGTAGTTTTTGCGTGAAAGAGTAACAAACATCCACACAAACTTTCGCCAACAAATTGAATGTTGCCAACGTTTATACATTTTGGTTGTTGCAGACTGAACAACGTGTTCATCATCGGCAAGGGCACGAAGGCGTACATCTCGCTGCCGCGCGGCAAGGGCGTGCGCCTCACCATCGCGGAGGAGCGCGACAAGCGCATCGCGGCCAAGGTGGCCGGCCAGTAGATATAAGTCGACCAATAAAACATCAAAAAACATCAAAACCCTACCGATGTCTTTTATTCATTCTTCGTCTCCGATGGCGCATCCACACATGCCGGGCGGCACGGCCGGCGGCCAGGACGGCACACTGGCGAGGCATTTTGAAAGCCGGCGGCATGTGTGGACACGCCATAACATTGAAGCGGCCACATAGGCTCTGTCACAGATAAATGTGAAACCATTCCCCCCTGGGCCACACACATCGCGTTCAACGTGCGTGTTTTTACACTAGTCTATCATTATTTTATTCTGATAATTTTCGTTTAAGCCCATAGGCCAGTAGAATTAGATTTTAAATCGGAAATAATTCCTACAAAAGATTTTATTGCTTTAATGGCTTCATCCTAGATTTTCGACTTCGACGGAGTTGTGCTTAAGTGGTGGGGGCCCTCGAAAGGGCGGCTTTTTAGGTTTTCCGGTTACCTTTTGTACCCTTTGCACCACCGGCCTGCACCACTGGTGGTGCAAAGGGTATTTTTTAATCCCTCTTGCACCACCAACAAATAGTGCTGTGCTACCATCGACTGTAAAACTCAGGGTTCGAAAATATCCGATATTTATTATAAATATCAAAATATCGGATATTTATGATATATATGTCGCAGGCAAATTGTATGATTCCGCATTTTACAAACGGCGTCGTCAATTTACAAACGCTCGCTGTTCTATGAAATGCCGAAGGCAAATTGGCAACTCGTTCAATTGATAAAATTTCGACTATGATTGTTGCAATTGAATTTTTCATATTTATTAAGACCCAAAGAAAAAAAAAGAAAAAAACAAAAATTGTGTCCAAAATTTTTGACTTTATCGATCGATATCTCGATAACGATGCATGATACGCTAAAAATGGTTCGGGCGTTATTGTAGAGCACAAAGAAAGCTACAAAAAGTGTCCTACAAAAATTTTCGAATCTCATCGGATAGCCGAGTTATTGCCGAAAAACAAATTTTAAGCGTTTTCCAAGATGGCGGCGAAAGCTCCTAGGAAAGCTTGGTCGACAATCTCAAGTTAAGCTTTTCTAGGTATCCCCTACAACATATTAAAAAATTAGAAGCGCAAATTCATTTTCTTTTATTTGCCTTTTTTTCGGACGAAATGACTGGACTATACAGAGAACGACTCAAAATGGATAAACATGATGGAACAAAAATAATTTTATTAAAATAGTATGAATGATTACTCCCTTATTTTATTTCTAACCCCTTAATATTACCCCGTATTTGGGTGCATACTTACAAATATCTCGAATTGAATAAATGAAGAGCATTCACAATATTTCGCCAATGTATAACAAGCCTTATAGCCTTACTATTTCGTTACTACTGTTTCGTTACGTACATTTTTTTTGAGAAATACTCATATAGGTATAAGATAAGATAAGAAAAACTTTATTTGATACAAAAAAGGAAAAAAATAAAAAACAGAACAAAGGGACTTAAAACTATACACGTTTCAACAAAGTATTCATATATCAAATTTGTATGAAAGCCATACTATTATTTTATTGTATTATTTATGAATACCATTGCTTATGTGTTACATAAACATGTTTTTAATGTTTTTAAAACTTAAAATCAGACAAATAAAGCAAAAACATAAAATCTTCATGTAAACACGGCAAAATCAACTAAAAAACAAAAATCTTATGTCAAAAAGTACAAATACAGTTACAAATTTTAAAAATTGATATATATCATCAAAACCGGCTGGATATATATCGGATTATATATCCGATATATATCAAGATATATATCCCTTGATATATATCCTCAAACCCTGGTAAAACTAGTAGTAGACTGTAAAATACTTAATAATTTAATAGTTATAAATAAATTAAAACCTACCTAAAAGTTTTAATTTGTGTGTGTGTAAGTGCCTATAAACATTTCACTTCAGACCCACGATACCCCGGGCTTACATCCTACATACAACGAATAAAGTACCAGGGCAACATAACCATAAAGGAGCTATTTTTTGATACATGTTTATTTCTCGGGTCAACCAAGAAGAATTTGATATAGCTCCTTTATGATTATGTTGCCCTGGTACTTTAGGAATATTATTCGTTGTATGTAGGTATGAATGGTTGTTATTAATTTTTATGTTATGTTGTCAAAATCTGTCCAGTAGTTTCGGAGCCTATTCAGTACAAACAAATAATCAAACCTTTCCTCTTTATAATATTAATATTATATGATTATAGATAATCGTTTTACAGTTAATGGTAGGGCGGCACTATTGGTGGTGTAAAAGGGATTAAAAAATACCCTTTGCACCACCAGTGGTGCAGGCCGGTGGTGCAAAGGGTACAAAAGGTTCCGGTTATACCACGTAAAGGACTTACTCTATCGAAAAGTGGTCTTCCTGACGGTTGAAGGGCAATTAAGTCTTGCATCAAATAAGGCCAAATTCATATGTTTTGGACAAACCGTTCTCGTGCAAATGTTCGGCAAAGTAGAAAATTTGTGTTTAATTAATGACCCTCTCCACGTCCAATAGCTCGTCACCCGTAGGCTCCCAAGCCTTGTAAAGGGTCGCCTTAACCAGCGTATCCCTGTCAAGGCTCACGAGTTGGATTCGCTTATGCTTTTTCGTCCCAGCCGTTCCTTAACTGCGGTTGCTGCACCTCTTCCGGGCACTCTCCTGAACGACTTTGTGTTACCTAATATGGCTGCCCCTCTTCCTTGTACTCTCCTGTACGATTGCATTGCTTAGCCATATGCCTGGTCCAAGGTTCGACGCCACAAAATCAACTTCGTACGCGTGAAAATAGTTTAAATACTATTTTCCGTGCTTGCAACATTTTTCCTTACTGCTTCGCCTCTATTAGTCGTAGAGTGATTGTATATTATATCCTATAGCCTTCTTCAATTTATGAGCTATTCAACACAAAAATAATTATTTTAATCAAACTAGCAATTCTTGAGATTAGCGCGTTCAAACAAACAAACAATAATTAACTTTTAAAAAAAATAAAACCGACTTCAAATGCGTGAACACAAAAAAAAAACTAAAAATTAAAAATATTGCGTATAAAAAAGTTCATCCCCAATTTTCCACCCTTGGGGGTGAAATATTTTCTTCAAATTCGCATGAAACCACCCTTTTGATAATACCTATTCAACAAAAAAATAATCGTTCAAATTGGTTTATAATCGGCGGAGATATTGCGTATAAAAAAGTTCATCCCCAATTTTCCACCCTTGGGGGTTGTTTTTTTATTATTAAATTTAAATGGGACCACCCTTGAGGTATTACCTATACGCCGAAAAAAGATTTGTTCAAATCGGTTCATAATTGGCGGAGTTATCGCGTAACAAACATAGAAAAAAAAAAACATACGGGTCGAATTGAGAACCTCCTCCTTTTTTGAAGTCGGTTGAAAAACTCTTCAGCGTTTTAATACGAACTTGTTGTTGTTGATTTTTGGCGTCGAACCTTAGACCAGGCATACGGCTAGGCAACGTAGTCGTCCAGGAGGATACAAGGAAGAGGGGTAGCCACAGTAGGTAACACAGAGTCGTTCAGGTGAGTGCCAGGAAGAGGTGCAGCAACCGCAGTTAAGGAACGGCTGGGATGAACAAGGATAGGCGCATCCAGTTCGTAAGCATTGATAGGGTTACACTGGTTAAGGCGCTCCTTTTCAAGACTTGGAAGCCTGCGGGTAACGAGCCATTGGACGTGGAGAGGGTCATTAATTATAAACATATTTTCTACTTTGCCGAACATTTGCACGAGAACGGTTTGTTCAAAACATATGAATTTGGTCTTATTTAATGCAGGATTAAATGCCCTTCGACCGTCAGGAAGACCACTTTTCGATAGGGTAAGTCCTTTACGCGGTATAAGCGGAAAACCGAAAAACGCCCCTTTCGGGGGCCCCCACCACTTAAGCACAACTCCGTCGAAGTCGAAAACCAAGGAGAGTCTTTATGGGCAACTAATGAAGCCATTAAAGCACTAAAATCTTTAGTAGGAATTATTTCCGATTTAATTCATTTTCGTGTTTACTGGCCTACCATGCAATACGAACAACTCTCCCGCCTCAGTAATGCTAAATACAAAATGTCTTAAAATATGCATTATGTATGTCTATGAGTCGTTTTATTATTTGTAGTTTTTGTTTTAATAAACGTTTTACGATTTTTCCTACCAACATGACCAACTATTATCGACCGAAGGTCCTCTAAAGTGCACTATAAATTTAAAGGTTCATAGAGATTGGAACATTCAATGAAAACAATAAAAGATTTGGTTCCAACGAGACACAATTTCAACGGGACACATTTTCAATCAGACACATTCCCACGTGGTTGCCTTGGGATATCAATCATTATTTCTAATTAAGAACCTAGGTGATGGTTAAGGATGAATCACAAAATTACTACCTAAATCGTAGAACATACATAGGGGTGATTTACACCTTGATGCTAGAAATTTAAATATCAGCTTTGAACGTTAACTCCCTGGCCACCCTGTATAATATGGCTGGTATAAGATGGGCAGACCATGAAGTGTCGGCATACTAAGATTGTCCGGGCACATCACGACTGATCCTGAAAGTGCTTCACGAGCTCTTTCAAATGGTACCAAATAAATAGGTTACAGAATAAACTAACTTATGTTATGCATAAAAAAAACTATCCGAAAATTATAGGTTTCCAGTTTCCATACTAAATGTATGCCAGCCACACAATATTAGAAGTAGGGATGTTATGGATATGTAGTTTCGGTTATGGATACGGTTACGGATATAGGAATAATATTATACCGGTTTCGGTTACGGATATTTTTTATTTCGGAAAGGTATCCGAAAGTTACGGTTACGGATATCTGTGCTTTCGAATGCAACTTGAGATTGATTAATTAATGAACCTCTCTACGTCTAATAGCTCTTCACCCGTAGGCTCCCAAGCCATGTAAAAGGTTGCCTTAACCAGCGTATCCCTGTCAAGGCTCACGAGTTGGATTCGCTTATCCTTGTTCGTCCCAGGCTCCCAGCCGTTCCTTAACTGCGGTTGCTGCACCTCTTCCGGGCACTCTCCTGAACGACTTTGTGTTACCTAATATGGCTGCCCCTCTTCCTTGTACTCTCCTGTACGATTGCATTGCTTAGCCATATGCCTGGTCCAAGCTTTGACGCCACAAAATCAACTTCGTACGCGTGAAAATAGTTTAAATACTATTTTCCGTGCTTGCAACATTTTTCTTTACTGCTTCGCTTCTATTAGTCGTAGAGTGATTGTTTATATCCTATAGCCTTCCTCAATTTATGAGCTATTCAACACAAAAATAATTATTTCAATCAAACTAGTAATTCTTGAGATTAGCGCGTTCAAACAAACAAAAAACTCTTCAGCGTTTTAATATGAACATGTTGTTGTTGATTTTTGGCGTCGAACCTTAGACCAGGCATACGGCTAGGCAACGTAGTCGCGCAGGACGATACAAGGAAGAGGGGCAGCTACAGTAGGTAACACAGAGTCGTTCAGGTGAGTGCCAGGAAGAGGTGCAGCAACCGCAGTTAAGGAATGGCTTGGACGATAGGATAAGGATAGGCGCATCCAGCTCGTAAGCCTTGATAGGGTTACACTGGTTGAGTCGCTCCTTTTCAAGACTTGGAAGCCTGCGGGTAACGAGCCATTGGACGTGGAGAGGGTTATTAATTATACACATACATATTTTCTACTTTGCCGAACATTTGCACGAGAACGGTTTGTTCAAAACATATGAATTTGGTCTTATTTAATGCAGGATTAAATGCTCTTCAACTGTCAGGAAGACCACTTTTCGATAGGGTAAGTCCTTTACGCGGTATAACCGAAAAACCGAAAAAGCGCCCCTTTCGGGGGCCCCCACCACTTAAGCACAACTCCGTCGAAGTCGAAAACCTAGGAGAGTCTTTATGGGCAACTAATATGAAGCCATTAAAGCACTAAAATCTTTAGTCGGAATTATTTCCGATTTAATTCATTTTTGTGTTTAATTCTACTGGCCTATTAAGCCTTTGCATAATTCTATACATAAAACAATTGAAACTGCCTACATCCGAAACTTTTCAATCGATTACGGTTTCGGATATTTTTTTATTTCTGATATCCGAAAGTTTCGGTTACGGTAATACGAATATCCATAACATCCCTGTATTTGTATTGTAAGGGTATTATTTAAACTCGTAATTTGTATTGTTATTTAAAATTATTTATGGGAGACATTAGTTTTAGGCTTTACTCTCTATAAATATTATCAATGAGTGCTATGACTATTAATTTGAATTTTTGGATAGATAGGTACAGTTTATTCTGTAACCTATTGCTGATATCGTTAGAGCTCGTGACGTGAAGCACTTTTCGAATCAGTACCTAACCAGTTTTACGATATCTTGTGTAGTTTTTAATATTATGTGGCTTTACCAAATGTATGGAAGCTGTAAACATCGATTTTCGGATAGATCCAGTTCATTCTGTAACCTATTAAATTTATTGATACCGTTTGATAGATCTCATGAAGCACTTTCAGGATCAGTAACTAGTTTTTTGATATCTTGTATAGTTTATAAATAATCGAGTGAGATCACTTATCGTTTCCACTCTGTAACTATACTGAATTATTTTGAATTTGAATTCTCGGATAAAAGTTTGGTCGAATCGGGCCTAGGTAATTTGGCATTTAGAAATAAGAAAATTGATAATTCTATTTTATACAAATTATACTTCTTCCCTTCTTTATACATGTCCGTCTGAGACTTCTCCAGCCACTTTAAATAGGTGTACTTTATGTAGGCTTTTGGTTTAGAGGTTCACTTTCTTTACTGATCAGATTTACATCGGGACCAGACTAGGTAACACATATACAAGGCTCAAAGAGATGCCACACGCACGGGCGTCGACATTGCGTTGCGGTGCGCAGTGGTACTACAGCGGCGGCTCATACATCAACGCCCGTGTGGCGTCTCTCTCAGCCGATCGAAGATCGTTTCCAAACGTCCATGTCACCTGTTATCTGCTCCGATGCGGCTACGGGACGGCACACAGCGCGTGGCGCGCGCGCACGTGGCGCTCCAGGTCGCGGCGCCGCACCAGCCGCTTGCCGCACACGCCGCACGCGTGCGCGCCCGCGCCCGCCGCCGCGCCCGCGCCCGCGTGCAGGCGGACGTGCTTGTTCAGGTTGCTGGGGTCGCCGAACGCGCGCAGGCAGTAGCGACAGCGCAGCGGCTTGTAGCCGGTGTGCGTGCGGATGTGTATCTTGAGGCCGTACTTGCGCGAGTACAGCTTGCCGCAGTACACGCACACGTGGCCGCCGCGCGCGCGCCCCCAGGCGGCCGCCAGCGCCTCGAGGCGCGCGGCGTCGGGCTCGCGGGCGGCGTCCTCGCGGGCGGCGTCGGGCTCGCGAGCGGCGTCCTCGCGCGCGGGCTGCAGGCGCCGCGCCAGCAGCGGCAGCGCGCGGCGCCACACCGCGGCCGCGTCGTGCGCGCCGCACGCCAGAAACAGGTGCAATTTCAGCGGGTTGGGGCGTTCGAATAGAGCGCCGCACTCGTGGCACGCGTAGCTCCGTCCGCCTAGAAGAATGTAAAATTCACTAAATGTCCGTCATCCACATTATTAGTGCCCGTCGCTGTGGGCACTCAGACACTCACACCCGTATTCACAAACGAAGCTTGCTTAAGTGAAGCAGCAAATGGAACGCACAGCGTTGAATAAAGCTCTGATTAGTTCGTGTGTGTCACCCTGTGCGTCCACCACCTCGTAGTAATGTTTGTGAATACGGGCGTCAGTCACTACGCCAAAAAGCAAAGGAGCTTGTCATGTTTTTGTTGTTTTAGTTCAACTAACGCAGTGTTTTTTACCCGACTACGGCAAAGCAAAAGGAGGGTTATGATTTTGACAGGCTATGTATGTATGTAGGTATGTATGTATGTTCATCTGTTCCCTCGTAACTTCTAAACTACTTATCAGAACAGAATTCGAAAAATGACATATCATTAGAAGCGTCTTAATTGTCCGCTGGTTATAGGCTATATGGGGTTTCACAAAATCTAATGTGGCGCCCTCTAGCGGACAAAACATACAGAGTAAAAAAATAAAGTTAAGATAAATATGCCGTGTTTGGTATCATTTGAAAGCGCTTTACTTGTACATTTTGAATATATATATATTACTAGCATTTGCTTGTGACTTTACCTGTATTCATGGGCTGATTGCATATAATTCACATCTTTTCGTTCATAGCTTCTTTACTACTTATTAGTTTATCAATTTAACTTTTGTTAATATTATGCGCCACAAATACACTTTAACACCAAAATAGTACAAATAATAAATAAAAAGTAAAAAAAACTAAAACCCAACTACGACAAAAAACGACGCTGTAAAAGTATAAAACAAGATTTTCAGAATACTGAACTGAACAAAGTTGCTAATGTAGTTGCATAGTAATTTTCATGTTTGGAAAGGCGTAGTCACACGTTACATATACCTACCTACCGTAGCACTTTGATAACGTGTGACTGCGGTTTTCCAAACATGAAAATTACTATGCAACTACATTAGCAACTTTGTTTAGTTCAGTATTCTGAAAATCTTGTTTTATACTTTTACAGCGTCGTTTTTTGTCGTAGTTGGGTTTTAGTTTTTTTTACTTTTTTAACCTTATTCATGACAGGAGTCGACCATTTTCGCGTGTCCTCAATACCTAAGTGGGAAAAACATCCCATTTCGAAACTTGTCAGTATGAAGCCAGCTTTGAAATGGGATTTATTTCCCACTTCGTAGCCAGCTACGAAAGACTACGAAATGGTCCAAAATCTACCTTTATAACTTTTTTTTTTTAACAGAGCTAGTTTTTCGACCTCTCGCGACCCCCTGGGGACCCCTATAAAGGCTCCGCGACCCATTGGGGGTTCGCGACCCACAGCACAGGTTGACAACACTGAACAAACGGATCTACTCGCTCGCTTACTGGGAGCGCAGGAATCCTCGAGTGCATGTCACCGGGCGAAGCTGTGTCAGTTTCAAGGGCGCTTGCGAACCGTTTGCAAATTTTTAGCATTGGTTTATCATTTCCAACCGTATGACATAAAATTGGGTTTTGTTTAAATTATTTTCTTCTTTTCTCTTCGCCGCGCTTCCCTAGTATTACGCTGGTCTGGTCTTAAGTGTGCTTTATAGTCAGTGACTATCAGACCTATAGACTAAGAGCTGGTGAACGCCAGATCTACGTCATTTTATAAAAGCTGAAAGTTTGTCAGTGTATGCTCCCAATATAGGATAGAATGTTGGTGAATCATGAAATTCGGGTCATCGTGGCTTTGGCAGCTATCCTAAAAAAACTGTCTGGCAAGGAGTTGGAACTGTCAAAACTGTCTGGCTGATGTGGAAACAACTTGTAATCATTGCCCAAATATTATACATAAAAATGAGATTTTATGGTATAGTAAGTAGAATTACAGTCTATTGAATATACAGAAAAAGCCACCGTAAAAGTTAGGCTTACTTTAAACCATATAAAAGCTGATTTTTATATAAAATATTAGGGCAATAATTAGAAGTAGTTTCCTCATCAGCCAGACAGTTTTGACAGTTCCAACTCCTTGCCAGACAGTTTTTTTAGGATAGCTGCCAAAGCCACGATGACCCGAACTTCATGATTCACCAACATTCTATCCTATATTGGGAGCATACGCTGACAAACTTTCAGTTTTTATAAAATGACGTAGGTCTGGCGTTCACTAGCTCTTAGTCTACTAGGTAGGCGTAAACCCAGCGAGCGCTGGCAAGACACGACGTACGAAAGAAGAAAAAGGTCCTAAAATGCTGTTTCCGACAGGGTCCATAATTGTATCTTAAAATAATACCATATCACCTCTGTAACATTATGGATGCAATAAATAATTGAGTCCTATTTGACGCTACTGTGGGTCAGGCCTCCCTTTAACGACGATAGACGATATCCTCATTATTACCGTGGTCATCCGACAGGTCAACAGAGTGACGGGTTTCAAACACGGTCTAACTTCGAAGCGGAAGGTACCGAAATCGAACCAACCAGGTATCATTCGTGAACGCTCACCTTTAATGTTAGCCAGAGTGAGGAAGGGCATGTCGAGAGCGGCGAGCACGCCCTCGTCGAACCAGAGCGGCGGCGCGCGGCCGGGCGGCGCGTCGGCCAGCAGCCGCAGCCGCAGCCGGCCCGCGCCCGCCAGCGCCAGCTCCGCGCCGCGCCGCCGCCGCGCCCGCCGCGCAGCCCAGCCGCGCCGCGCGCCACTCGCCGCCGCCGCCGCCCGGCCGCCGCAGCGCCGCCTCCAGCTCGCCCACCGTGAACTCGCACGACTCGAAGCCCCGCGGCAGCGCGCGCGGCGCCGCGGGCGACGTCGTCAGGGACGCCGAAGCGAACGACCGGATTTCGGCGATCATCGCGATGCTGTGTGGCGAGAGGGCGGCGCGGGCGCACGTGGGTCGTGACTGCGAGCGCCGGGAGGGTCGCGCGCGCTTTATACGGCGGAGGGCGGAGGGCCGATGCATCTGCGCCGCCCTCCGAGAGTGGCGCCCCGCGATTCGCACTCGAAATCGTAGGCCCTCCCCGTTTCTCTATAGCACTACACCACATACGACTGCAATTTTATTAATCTGCAATTTAATTAGAAGTTACATAAGTAACCGAAAAAGTACTTAATCGAGTGAGAACATTTTACATTGTTATTATGGAGTAGCTACGAAATACGACTTTTTAATTCTTAAATAAATAATTTATTTCATAACAATGGGTGCATTAATATTACTGAACGTAGCGCCCTTTTAAGCTAGTGAGCCTGTATCAGGGAGCAACGCTCTTCCATTAATTTAGTCATTATAGTAGAGGATGTACAGTTATACAATAATATTTTAAATACTAACTGGTTTTTTAAAGTTGAAAGTTACACTATCAGAAATGAAAACAGACATTCTTTAGAATCTAAGTTCTTAGTAGTTAAGATACAATAAAACAACGTCATACGATTAGACTTTTATTTTAATTTTATTACTAATATACCAACAACGTAACGTAACTTTTCGAAACAAAATCGTAGATCTACACAATTTACAAAATTAACAATATTTTCGATTAGTATCACTACATAATAATTATAATGACTATTAATAAAGTCTATAATGCAAGTAGATAACATGCTATGAGCACCGAGTAAAGAAATCGAATTTTATTCTTTACTCGCGTAACGCCTGTGCCCGTGCGGTCGCTCGTAGTTCGCAGTTCGTAGCTCGTAGCGCTCTCATTTATTTGAGCAAGTATTATTAAACAACTGTATTTATTTGTATAAAATGCTAGGTAGGTTGCATACATTCTTATAAATTTCAAAATAGTATTAGGTAAGTAACCTATTCGTTACATACCACATTATCATAGCCATTTTAGCGTCGAGTTGCAGTAATAGATAATGTCATTAATGATAACAATTTTTTGAAGTATTTAGGAACTGAATTAAATTTTTTAATGAAAAGCTCTTAAATTTCTTTAACAGCACAAAAATACTTAAGTACCTACATCTTGAAATTAAATGGAATAAAGAAAACTAGTATTTTATTTAGTTCCGAAAAATAGCGTATAGACTAAATATAGTGTAATAATTGTAATAAATTATATCACTACATAAAAATAATATTTTTTTTCTTTTCAACATATTTACCGATCTCTAGGTAGGTACTTAGTTATTTTCCTAAAGACGAACCAAAACTTTGAGTGTTCATAGGTAACGCAGATAGTGTACAGCTGTGCTGTCCTGTCACTCGGTTGCACCTCGCAGGCCGCCGTGGTGCTATACGGGTGCTTCTGTAACAACACAATAATGTTATCCATTAAACATTCTAAAACTAACTTACCTACAAATAATAATAATTAGAATTTAATTTACTTATTTAAATTGTGTTGAATGGGTTTTAGATCGAGCGATTTGACAAATCCCTGGCATAATCCGAAAGTAAAGCGGCACAAGTGTGGTCGGGGTTTGGTTGCGGGCCTGCAGTGAGGGAGGGCGCGAGGGGCACGCGGTCAACTAAATACACGTGTAGGTGTAAATGTTACGTAACTGTGATTAATTGACGATTATTAATAATTGTCTATCATTATTAATAATTACCCAAAGTTGACGTAAAAGTATGAAATTTATCGCAATAATTACTTACTTGGTGATTATAAATTAACCTTATTATCGATAAATGTGTCAAAGGAAAACGCGGGCGGCGGCAGAATGACATGATGCTGTCATTCTGCGGAAGCCATTGTTTGAGAGAGCTGTTGCAATAGACGCCTTAAAACATCAATCAATGTAGTTTGTGCTTTATTTTTAATTATATTCAGAATATAATATATTTGTATATTATACAAATATACAACGTGTTCCCGACGATATCCTTCATAATATTATCCTATAAGTACCTACAGGTAGTCCCAAAAAGTAGTGTCAAGCCAAAGCCTAGAGGTAGAGCATCAGTAGGGCTACCCGAATCACCCCCATATTGTATGTTCAACGATTTTTCGTAGTTTAGAAGTTGTCATTAGTTTTGTAACTTTTTTAAACTTCATGACCATGAAGTTTCCTTCCACCTTTTGGCCTGATAATCACTTTCCATCTGGTGAGATGAAGGGTACTGATGCTCTACCTCTGGGCTTTGGTTTGTATAACTCCAGGGTATTTAATATACTAAGACACGTGTCTTAACGCGACGTTTATTAATGAGTTAGGTACATTGTATACAATGTACTCACGGCTTGACGTTTCGGCTGCGATGCTGCAGCCGTGGTCACAAGCAGACTGCTAATTGAAATGGAACGCGAAAGTTTAAAATCCAGGGTATTTTAGCTTTATTTTTTAGCCATAAGGGCCACAGTATTGATGCTAAATTACGTTAATTAGCGACTACGTTCGATCGCAGTATCACATCGTGCATTTTAGCGATTCTACCGCGCATCTATCCGATGCTGTATCGGCAACACTTGGTTAGCGGAGAGGTGACGCAGATGCCAAATCCAAAACAAGGCATCCGAATGTTTAATAATTAGGTATGTAAAGTGTAACGATCCTACGCTGTGTCAAGCTTCCGGAAAGCGACTTAATCTAATTATAGTATCAGGTGTTACTTTGCGGAAATCCATAATTAGATATAAAAAAGATAAAATTACTTAGCTTAAGATTTCCGGTCAGTGACGCCGGCACAAGTAGGTACCAAACCACACCACCGGCTCCCACCGATTACTCGTATATTATAGTACAAGCAAAGCACCGCAAAGCATACTTAATGTGCATTTCCCCTACAAAACTAATTTCTTTACCACCTTGTAAATGATTGGGCAACGCGTATTTTTTTATTCTTTAGCATATCTAGCTCAGATCATAGAAGGGAATAGATGTGAAACGGGGGCGTGGCGCGTGTCTCCGCGATATGCCCAGAAACGAACATCGGCCGCGTAGCTAGGTCAGTTGCGATTCAGTCGTACTAAGGAAATGTTCTCCGATATTTTGGATAATGCGTCGTTACGTGCAATAAAACAAGTGAAACGAAGAACTACAGGAACAATGGAGTCATTTACTACATGTAAGTATTGCAAATCCATTGGTATTTAGCTTATAAATAAAAAAAACTAAACATTTTTACGAACGAATTCAGTGCCGTAACAGTTACTGCGATATCGAAATCAGTGGTGATAAAAATTCTAACACACTTGTACATTGACGATTTAGTTAGCAACCACTTTATGTCATGCTCNAATTAACCTTATTATCGATAAATGTGTCAAAGGAAAACGCGGGCGGCGGCAGAATGACATGATGCTGTCATTCTGCGGAAGCCATTGTTTGAGAGAGCTGTTGCAATAGACGCCTTAAAACATCAATCAATGTAGTTTGTGCTTTATTTTTAATTATATTCAGAATATATACAAATATACAACGTGTTCCCGACGATATCCTTCAAAATATTATCCTATAAGTACAGGTAGTCCCAAAAAGTAGTGTCAAGCCAAAGCCCAGAGGTAGAGCATCAGTAGGGCTACCCGAATCACTCCCATATTGTATGTTCAACGATTTTTCGTAGTTTAGAAGTTGTCATTAGTTTTGTAACTTTTTTAAACTTCATGACCATGAAGTTTCCTTCCACCATTTGGCCTGATAATCACTTTCCATCTGGTGAGATGAAGGGTACTGATGCTCTACCTCTGGGCTTTGGTTTGTATAACTCCAGGGTATTTAATATACTAAGACACGTGTCTTAACGCGACGTTTATTAATGAGTTAGGTACATTGTATACAATGTACTCACGGCTTGACGTTTCGGCTGCGATGCTGCAGCCGTGGTCACAAGCAGACTGCTAATTGAAATGGAACGCGAAAGTTTAAAATCCAGGGTATTTTAGCTTTATTTTTTAGCCTTAAGGGCCACAGTATTGATGCTAAATTACGTTAATTAGCGACTACGTTCGATCGCAGTATCACATCGTGCATTTTAGCGATTCTACCGCGCATCTATCCGATGCTGTATCGGCAACACTTGGTTAGCGGAGAGGTGACGCAGATGCCAAATCCAAAACAAGGCATCCGAATGTTTAATAATTATGTAAAGTGTAACGATCCTACGCTGTGTCAAGCTTCCGGAAAGCGACTTAATCTAATTATAGTATCAGGTGTTACTTTGCGGAAATCCATAATTAGATATAAAAAAGATAAAATTACTTAGCTTAAGATTTCCGGTCAGTGACGCCGGCACAAGTAGGTACCAAACCACACCACCGCGCCGGCGCCCACCGATTACTCGTATATTATAGTACAAGCAAAGCGCCGCAAAGCATACTTAATGTGCATTTCCCCTAAACTAATTTCTTTACCACCTTGTAAATGATTAGGCAACGCGTATTTTTTTATTCTTTAGCATATCTAGGCACCCGGCAGCGTCTTCTGTCACGATCAGAGTAAAATAACTCGCAAAAGCAGTTGTGTGCAGTAGGATTATACATAGAAACCATTTCGAGTTACTTTTGACCCCTTCACAATTCAAAACATGAAAATTCGGCACGTTTATTTGGAAATTATGAATAAGTAATCATATTCTGGTAATACCAGAATCTTGATACCTTGGTACCAAAGATTCTGTGTAGGTCAATCGTCTTTAACTATTGTGAATCGAAATATAATCGTATCTAATATTTTGTCCACTTTGCAATGTAATCCTGCTCGCATTGTGTTTTCATTAAGTGCTCCAAATTGTAACATTTAAGCTCTTTACATTACAAAAAAAAATGACTAAAGCGGCGCGTGCGCCGGCTGCAGCTGCACAAACACCGGCCGCGAGCGCGTCGGGGCGGCGAGCCAATGTTCGGACTCTGGCGATAGTTTAGAAAAATATGCGAGCCGAATATTCGCGAAATTGCTTTATCTAATTTAGACCTTATGACACAGAGCCCTAAGCTTCAAGCAATTTAGACGCGTGATATACACTTGTTGAAGGAAGCCGCGGGATGAGATTTGTATTATTGTTTCCGCAGCGCTAATGTGTTCTGAGTAGTGCAAAAATATTTGCTTAGCGTCGCGGACGCGCCGCGCACCGGGTGCAACTATTGTGTGCCTTTAATTAAGATTCTGCCGGGTGTTGGTGCTCATTTATATTTAATACAAAGTTTTAGTATTTTACATATTTCAAATCCAGATTAGATCAGACACGAACTAATTATTCCTAGGTGACGACACCCCCTACAGTTCCGAAACGATGTTAAAATCTAGATTCAAACTCGGGCACAAATTGAATCCATTGAACTTTACTCCATCGCAAAAACAAACGTGTGAGCTCTTTGAATATCATACAATACTACATATAATTAGGTACTAAACTCAGTCATATTGTTTAATAATGTCTCTATCTCTAAATTAAAACTAATTTCTAAATCAAAATAAGAAGTTTGTGTTGCATGCGCGGAGGGTGGCGACTGGCGGCCGCTATCGCGATCTGCGGCGCACGTGCGCCCGCCACATCACAGACGCATTGTGCCACTCTCGCCGTAATTGGAAATGCTTGCTGGAAGTAAATCTGTTTATTGTTATTTATACACTGTTTCGACCCACTGCGGCAATCGTATGATTACGAGTGGCGATAAACGAATTATGTTTACGATACCTTTCACTGATAGGAAGTCAGAATAAATGTTACCTACTTCGTTATTGTAGAATCGGATGTGATTCGATGCTATGATGTGCTGAACCTAAGCAATCAATGAAGTTAAGATAATTAGAACGGCATTAAAAATTATCATAGAGTCATTAAAGAGTACCACCTACTGTGAAGAAAAGTAAAGGAATTGTCAATAAAAGCGATACCAGAAGCACGCACGCGCCGCACGCGCCTGCTGGACCTCCGCGACTTCTGTCGCTACATTTTGTTACGTCCGCACCCACTTCGGTCTATGGACGTCTTTTGTCAGAATTCAGTTTGTTACAGAAAAAAACGAGAAATTTTACGACTGAGAAACGAGAAAATTTAAAGTCTTATCTATACATAAATGTATAATATTTATTTGGTACTTATAAACGGCAAAATAATAATTAAAAAAGAATGGCATTAAACGATCGGATATAGGTAAATCCCAGTTTAGGAGATCAAAAATACTGATTATGGCGCACTGATATACTAAATGGGCATATTTCCGTTTCCGTTAGGCAAGTTTGAGATTTTATGACCCCCAACAACGATTCCATCCGACCAATCCTCGAGTGCTTTTCTCATAATGAGCTCTATGTAGATGTTAAACATCAGTGGTGATAAGATGGAGCCCTGTCGGACCCCGTCACTTGAATGAAAGTTATTCGACAACACGCCATCTGTTCTCACCGAAGACGTTCCTTCTTCATAAAGTTTCCTAATAAGGTGAACAAGGTGTTTAGATGTTCCCATAGCCAACAGAGTTTCTCAAAGTACTGGCGACTTTACTGAGTCGAATCAGTCGAATGCCTTTGAGAAATCAACAAAGCAGTACGTATTTTTACTTTTTAGTTATTCATAATTTACCAGTTAGTAAATTTTTCGCAAATATAAATTTAACACCGCTCGGTTTTGTATTAAAATATCTCATTAACTGTCATCCATAATTATGTTATTTATTCGCCCGGTTAATAATTCCCCATAAAAAAAGAAGGTAACCCTTAAGCTTAGTACCACGAGGGCTTTACAAATAACAAATATTCTATTTTTTAAAAAGGTACTTCAAAATGTTATTTTAAGCACCTACTCTAAAGTATGATTGTCGCCAAACGTCGAGACACATTAGTGTACAATAGTCCGTACAGCGGCTTAATTTCGCGGACTCGCACGTGCGCTGTCGACATGGACTCGCCGTTTAAATTATTACTGCATCAATATAAAACTCTTAACTAACGCATACAACCGCGCCCCGCATCAAAACCATATTATAATGTCATCACACCGTATCAATCTTAATTGTTCGCGACCGCGACTCGCGCGCATTATGCGATCCCCCGGATTAGCGCGAGGCAGGTGCGGCCGCCATACCCGCCCCTATGACCCGGCCGGAGAGTTGCATATCGTCCGGCTCACGAGTCAGGTGCCGGGCACATCCCTATGTATGAATTTATACTTTGTGGAATAGGTACAAGGTTGATTTTAGGGTTTGTATTGTTTAATAGGAATAGCATTGTGGCGTAATGGCAGCATTCTTCGCGGCGTAGCGGATGGTCGGTGCGCGGTGGTGTCGCGGCACGTGGCGAGGTGGCGCGAATCGATTCGCAACGAAAACATTCGGCGGAGGGCGAGAGGGCGACATGTGCTGCGGACGCGCGCGCAGCAGCTGATGCGACGAAGATGGACATACAGTGTATTACTATTCTTCCTGGACACAATGCACCTAGACCACAGACCACACAACCAGACCTACAGTTTGATGATTTGACAAAAATCACATTTTATTATAAACTAGCGGACCCGACAGACTTCGTTCTGTCAAAAATATTTGGAATGTCACCTACATTGCTTTGACAACAGTAAGTGCTTGTAATTTAATATTAATTTTATTGAATAGCAATAAGGTTTAAATTATCTTTACGTTTTAGGTTTGTATGGAAAAAAGAAAAAGGCTGTTTTTAGGGTTTTCCCGGAAGTTATTCGAACTTTTCTCGCCGTAAAAACCATCCTTGGAATTCAAGAAACATTGAAAAAAAGAATTGGTAAAATTTGTATAGGCGTTGTTGAGTTATGCGCTTACCAACACATTTTGCGATTAATTTTTATATTAAAGAAGAAGATTGTATTTAGGAAGTACGTCATTATAGCATGAAGTAAGTAATTGAACAAATCTAGTACGTTAAAGTGTCGTATAGTAATTTTACATTCTTAATAAATGTAATTCTACGTATCTAGGCATTGCAGACAAACCTCAGTGGTTTATGCCAATGCAATACATTGTATTATTGGTTAAGAACTTTTGTAAAACGATAAAATTATGTATTCGATTCGTAAACTTCGTAGCTTGAAATTGACGAGCTGGCCATCCCTAGTGTTGGTGAGTCAGTTGAGGCACAGAATAAGTAATAGTACAGGTACAGAAGGATTACTCCGCAAGACGATTTAAATAAATGCGAGTCTTGCTACGACGCGATACAGTGGAATTCAGCTCGCATAGCACTACGTACCTACAATTTTATTCACCTACAAGTTTTGTCTCTTTCTATCGCGTGCCTCTGAACTCTTCTTACGCTATTAGGGTTGCTGTCTAGTGAAAAAATAATTAATCTACTTATTTGTAATGAGGTACGTATATGTAGGTAAGTATGCATTCATTATGGAAAACCTTGGGAGAGGCCTTTGTCCAGCAGTGGACGTCATTTGGCTGAAACGAACAAAAAAAGATGAATCCGGTAGATTTCTTTTCGAATTTAAACATCCGAACGCCGCACAATATTTCTTTCTCTTTATGTCCATTTTTAAATAATACTTCGATCATAGAATTATAATCATACTACAACGCACCAGCGCGAGCGTCCTGACGGGCGCGCGCGTGCCACTCGACTGATATAATACCCGCCGGCGGGGCGCTTCGCTGTAGGTAATTATCGGATGTACCGCGCGGAGTGAGCCAGGCCTGGTTGAGGCTCGGAGGGCGTACCTTCGGGCTCCTGCTCGGGGTCGGGCTCGGAGGGCGGCGTGGCGCTCTGCTCGGGCTCGGCGCGCTCGCGCTCGCGCTCGCCGCAGCCGCGGAACAGCTCGGCGCGCGCCTCCACCACGTCGCGCACGATCTCTGCGCACGACAACAGCGGGTCACGGGACTATTCCCACCTCTCGTTCCCACCACTGCAACTCCTGTGTAGCCAGGATCTACAGCTTGACCGCCACAAAAACCCAACCAATGAAGGTCAAGTTTGTCCCGGGGGAAAGTTAAACTGTCATTGGACCCGCAACAACAGCGGCTCAGTTGAAAGTGTTGGAGCTCACTGATCGTTTCTAGTCCAGCCGTCCCCTTTTCAGGTGCGTGGGGTTAGGTCGGAAAATAACCCGAAAAAAAAGTTTCAGTTTTAATCGCAATTTTTTTTTACTACTTTGCAGTTTTAGCTTAGCGGTTTTTAACACAAGACAGTTACACTGTTTCCACAAAATATAAATTTGGGTTACTTAATACCGGAATATTACAAAATGATTAATGATTGAGCAAGTGTTTATTGAGGTACCTGTAATTACGTCCCTGCTCGTGATGATAGACTCGATCTCTTGTGACACCTCGCGCACTAGCCACGGCATGAACTCCTCATCCACCCCTGTAAGTGAAGTGATCGTTCCGGTAACTGCTATCGACGACAATATTGTGACTAACCTTCACATAGTTCGTGACACCCAAAGTAGCCAAGAAGTTCGCAACACGTCTTGGTCCCAACTTTGGGTGACACGAATTATTTGACGTTGCTGTACATAACGAGGCCCAGCATGCTGCGCCCCACTAGTTAATCGATGCATCCTTGAAAGCGCGCCTTTTGTCTATAATTTATGCTATCAAGTATGCAATGACTGGACAGTTGGTTGGTCAATTATTTTAAATAGTTACGCCAGATACTTAATCGGATGTTTCAGATTTTGATGTTAACTAATTTTCATTCGAGTAACCTATTGTGAATACATCGTACATTCCATCTATCAGTAGAATTTGGAATCTAGCGAAACTATTCCATGAAAGTCTACAGATTTTTTAAAAGCTTAGCTTTTAATTTCTCCTTTTATTTTAAATGCAATTCGTTTTCTACAAACGAAAAAGTTAATTGCTTTAACACGATCTAACTTCATGTGAAGCGTACAAGGCCTGACCTGGCGCGCGCCTCCACCACGTCGCGCACGATCTCTGCGCACGACAACAGCGGCTCAGTTGGAACTCCCTGATCGTTTCTAGTCCAGCCGTCCCCTTTTCAGGTGCGTGGAGTTAGGTCGGTAAATAACCCGGAACAAAGTTTCAGTTTAAATCGCAATTGATCTATTTTTACATTTGCTTTGCAGTTTTAGCTTAGCGGTTTTTGTTCATTTATTTGTTTTGTGGAAAACAAACAGCATATTATGTATTTATTAATAGATTAGGCGGTTAAGATAAAAAAATGCCTTACATAGTTTATCACAAGACAGTTACGCTGTTTCCACAAAATATTTGGGTCACTTAATACCGGAATATTACAAAATGATTAATGATTGAGCAAGTGTTTAATGAGGTATACCTGTAATTACGTCCCTGCTCGTGATGATAGACTCGATCTCTTGTGACACCTCGCGCACTAGCCACGGCATGAACTCCTCATCCACCCCTGTAAGTGAAGTGATCGTTCCTGTAACTTCTATCGATGACAATATTGACTAAACTTCAAATAGTTCGTGACACCCAAAGTAGCCAAGAAGTTCGCAACACGTCTTGGTCACAACTTTTCAACCGACTTCAAAAAAAGGAGGAGGTTCTCAATTCGACCCGTATGTTTTTTTTTCTATGTTTGTTACGCGATAACTCCGCCAATTATGAACCGATTTGAACAAATTTTTTTTCGGCGTATAGGTGTGTGTAAGGGTGGTCCCATTTAAATTTAATAATAAAAATAACAACCCCCAAGGGTGGAAAATTGGGGATGAACTTTTTTATACGCAATATCTCCGCCGATATGAATCAATTTGAACGATTATTTTTTTGTTGAATAGGTATTATTTGTGTTCACGCATTTGAAGTCGGTTTTTTTTTTTTTTAAAGTTATTGGTCACTTGGGTGTCACGAACTATTTGGCGTTGCTGTACATAACGAAACCCAGCATGCTGCGCCCCACTAGTTAATCGATGCATCCTTGAAGGCGCGCCCTTTGTCTATAATTTATGCTATCAAGTATGCAATGACTGGACAGTTGGTTGATCAATTATTTTAAATAGTTACGCCAGATACTTTATCGGAAGTTTCAGATTTTGATATTACCTAATTTTCATTCGAGTAACTTATTGTGAATACTCTAATAACTAACTCAAAATAAAAATAACTCTCTCATGTAAGCGAATTGGCTTTTGTTGTATAATTGTATTGCTACACATATGCGAAAACATGTAAATGGTGTATAGTTTCTTAAGCAGTGGTTAATCTATTATTGTTTCACTGTATGTTTTCAACAAAATAAAATAAATANTACAAGGCCTGACCTCTCTCGATGCGCTCGACGAGGTAGCCCTGGTCGCGCAGGCCGGCCAGCACGGCGGGCAGCAGCTCGGCCACGTAGCCCTGCACCAGCACGGCGGCGGCCGCGCGCTCGCGCGCCTCCGCGGCCGCCAGCTGCGCCACGCGCGCCTCGGCCACGCGCCGCTCCTTCTCCCGGTGCAGGCGCAGGTCGCTGGCGGCGAGGCGCGCGCGCTCGGCCCGCTCGGCGTCGCGCAGCTCGGCGTAGCGCCGCTGGTGCTCGCGCAGCGCCGCCAGCTCCTCCTCCTGCGCCACCTCGGCCAGCGCCTGCTCCGCCGTCTTGCCCACCAGCACCTCCAGGATCGGCTGCACCTCCAGGTCGAAGTCGAACAGCTGCAAGGGTGCACACGCGTTACAGACTGCATCCCGACTTGAACGTTACAAAAAAAGGGTCTGCGCAGACTAAAGAGCCAGTGCAATACAGATTTTATATACATAAAATATACGTTGGTAATGTTGGTATCACTTTAAATAATTTGTAATGAGGGCTATCGTTTTTATACTTAACAGTTGGCACCCCTGGCGATTGACAGGACCTTACTCTACAGTGGCGTCATCTTGATGAGTGCAAATGCGATAGTCCTCCTACCACTTTAGCACTCACCAGATGGTGCCACTGTCTTCGCTACTAGCAAGTGACAGGACCTTACTCGACAGTGGCGCAAACTGGTGAGCGCTAAAACGATAGCCCTCATTGAATTTAAATGATTGAATTAGACAAGTGAGATACTTGTCAGTGAGCAAGGAAGCAAATGAAGCAATAGTTACATCTCCAGGGTAGATCTGCGTGTGCGCGTCGGCGCCGGTCTTGGCGGGCACGTAGACGGGCGTGGCGGGCCGGTCGGCGAACAGCTCCGTCTGCACGCCCACCTCCATCTCCGCGCCCTTGTCGAACAGCTGCAAGCACACCGCGCCTNCCCCGCGCCTCAGCTGACTACCTGCTACTTGCAAACTGCAACTTACGACTACACCAATTATAAAGATATCCTAAGCGGAGACGAGGAGAGAGGTCTTTCAGCTAGGGTGTATCCACCGAAGCTGTGGGAAGATGCGTAGTGGCTAGACTGTAGTGGAAATAATAAGCTGACTGGCTAGAACTCTTTTCGTCTCCATCTCTCCTCTCCGTGCGCGTCGTCGTTAGCTTGCGAGAATAGCTCACGTCTCTGTTCTCAAAGCGGTACACGAATATGATACATCTCCGCTCATTTTAATAGACAGCTGAGTGGAGACCAGATGTGTGAATAATGAAATTCTATTGGTTGTTTAGAGCACATCTCCGCTCCGCTGCTTCGGTGGAGTGTTGAGTTCGTCCGGGTTTAAAGCACAAAGAGGCGAACGTTCCAGGGTTTTTTGGTGAAGTGCCGTAGTCGGTGATGGGTGATGAAGTGAGCCAGCTGACCTCCTCGAGGTAGTACTCGGTCTGGATGGGGTGGTGGCGGCGGCCGGGCGCGGGCGGCGGCGTGCCGGGCCGCAGCCGCGCCGCCGCCGCGCGCCGCGCCAGCGCCCGCCGCCGGGTGCGCGCCGCGCGCGCCGCCGCGCTCTCGCCGCCGTCGCCCTGCAACACCCACGCGCCGCTTAGTTACCGCACTGGAACTATAAGGCGGTTATTACACTGCGCCGCGCTCCGCCGATTTTCATATAAAAAATCACGCGCGCGGACGCGTCGTCAGTATGAAGTGCCGCGCGTGTTTTCTATACAAACTGAGGTACTTGCATACAATGATTAAATCTGTCGCCCCGCGCTCCGCGGCGGAGCTCGGCGCAGTGTGATAACCGCATTAGGCAGGCATCTCCAAAATTTTCTTAAGACTTGTTTATTTTCGAGCCGAATAAAAGGCCCATTTGCATAGTATTTCGACAGGTACCAAAATGCAATCATTAAATTATTTAACAAAAATTACGAAACCCGTGTAACGTCTTTTTTCTTTTATTTTGTTTCGAATTTTCCAATGATTTTATAGTAAACCTGCTACGAATACATTGTTAAAAAACTTGAAATTAAACGGTCCAGCCGTTCTCTAGTTATAGTGTTCGAACAAACCCGATTTTGTTTTCGACATATTTATAAGATAATATTTCATAATGCTTCATTTGACGTAATAGACAGAATTCTAACTCGTTTAATTTAATAGACACTTCTGTTTCCTTGTCTCACCCAGAATACGCTACGAATGCTACGTCTCGGCTCGTAGCAGTTTAAGTCGTAGCAGCGATACGCTACGTCTTATTCAAATTAATAATGTATAAAATAATTTAAATTAACTCGTATGTAAGTCGTCCAAACAAAATGAGTTAACATTTTAATTAAAAGATGAAGAATATGGTAATCCTTTGAAATCCAGCGTTTATATATGGTCATTATGCGCTCAATCCATATTTCTGATATCGACCTTAATTCCCAAATTCTACTCGCTAATTCGCTTCTTCATGTAGAGCATACGTTGTATGGCGCACAGCTATTGTAGAGCTTATGTATCTGTGAATAAGGTGTTAAACACACCCGTGCGGCTCGATAGACGAACGGTGGTCGCGTGTCCACCCGGCCGAGGGGCGATAATAGGCGCCTTTCGTTTGCGCAGCGCCGACACCGCCGTATCAAGAAATGTGAACATTTATAGTGATCGTAATGCTTAGCAGTATAGGGCTACTTAGTGTTTGCATAAATGTTTATAGGTTCCACGACAGTTATTGTGTGTACCAAATACCAATTGTAAGAAAATTGAAGCATTGTATAAATATAACGTTAAAGAAGAGTTCAATTAGTTTTCCTAGCGCGTTTCGTTTTCCGCATGAAATGTATTTACATATATTTAGAACAAAAAACTTTACTAATTGGAGACAAATACTTACTAATTCAGACGGGGATTCAGTAATAAATTATGGACGTAAATAGTTTCTAATTTCAGTCCAAAGTAACGCTAATGTAAAATGCACAAATTGCATGCGGCCGACTCATTGTTTACGATAGTTTTAACTTCTACTTTAGCACTTTATTAATACGGTTCAGAACATTTCAGCAAACGCTAAAATGGGAATGTGGATCAATTTGTTGTGAGGTCTTTTATTACTAATACAATTTAAATAATTAACTAGTCGTAAACAATTCTTTTTAAAGTAATATACTTAAAAATAAAACTCTGCACAAAACTTTAAACATTGATTCGCTAGAAACCTTGGTCCATGCTATTTTTATTACGTCTATACAAATCACTGGGGCATGGTGTTACCGCATACAAAGTCAATTGAAAACATTCGACACAAATATGACAAAGCGTCTGGCGTTGTACCTTGTGACAATGGGATCACTGTGGGGGGTACATATTGATTACAATTCATGACGAAGGAATGTTGATTAGGGTGCAATCACTTACCACCACCATGTTTCAAAAGTCTTATAAACTCTAAAGTCACCCATTGAATGTCAAAAACTTAATTGATTTCTTTTTCTTAACTGTACCTACTAAACTAATAATCCAATCTTATAAACTTATCACAATGATTGATGAACATATTAAAATTTAGCAGAGGGATTTTGAGGATGGAGGATGTAGCTCTCAAAAGTTCTAGTAGACTCCAGTACTTAGTAGAGGTTTATGAAATATTACAATCTATATGTTCGTAATATTAGATGATAACAATAAAATCTACTGCTTTAATAAAAGTTTTGATAGGGTTCAGAATTAGAATTTCATTAGACGATTGAAAGTAGCTGCGTACAAACAAGGAGGAGGGGCGCTGTGGAACGGTCTAATGCTCGTAATGTCGCTGGAACTGGTGGCGGGAATTTAAGATTTAGTAACGAGCTTGTTTTGATTTCACCGTAAAATAATAAATATAAGGAAAAATTCCATTATTAAATTCCGTAATAATGGATTTTTTCGTTGTATTTTCCTAAAATATAAGTTTAGTCATTGCAGTAATGACTGATTATTTATTTTAGGTGTTTCGTAGCAACTGTCAGCACTTACGGTAGGCTAGCAGAAAATACGGTAAAAAAAATTATTGAGATCAGATAAATATTTTCTATTTTCAATGAACAAGAACTAAGTCGTTACAGTCAACTTAGAACATTTAAAAATATTGCTAACGGCATTCCTTATCGTAACTTAACATATTTTATGAACTTGACACCCAACCACTGAGTCATAGAATGTGAGTGGATGTGAGTTGCAGCCGGTAGATGGTCGCAAAGCACCGTAATGTATGCGGGTGCGGCGACCGCGCGACACTCGCCGCCGCGATGTCATAAACATTTTATATTACGCCTGAAAAACTACTACAGGTAGTACACCCCCTGTGTTGCACTCTAACAGTTTATAAAATAGAACGTAGCTCATTACTTGAGATTTATTTATACTCGTATACCACATATTTGCTTATCATGTGTGTAAGGGCATAATTAAATAAAATTCATTTATGGATTTGCTGATAATTTACAGACTATACTAATTAATAAAAAAAAACTATATTTATCAATTATTGTCATTTTGGAATACGACATTTAGAATGAAAATTATGTAGGAGTCTAACTAATACCAAATATTTTATGTACACTTTTGTAAAGAGGGAAGATTTGAAACTACTGTACCGATTTGAAAAAATATTGCACCAGATAAAAAATTCTACATTACATCTGATCAACATGGGCTGTAGAATATGATTGAATAAAAAAGAGTTTGCGTCGTTACTCACGGCGGCATGCGGGTGCGCGCCGAAGGTGCTCCCGCGCACCACGCGCTTGTCGTGCATCACGTTGGAGTACTGCGTCGTCGCCACGCTGCCGCTGCAACAAACTCTACGTCAGCTCCATATCTCAGTAGCGCTACCGGCACTGTCCATTACAACGATATCTCATCTCTCATTCTTTAATTCTTTGCCGTGATTGCCGTGACCAACAATTTTAACTGCAAGGAATTTATTGAATCACATCAGAGATAAGATAAGGGAAGACAGCGAAGGGAAATTGGTGGTAGCGACCTCGACCGAGGAGATCGACCGCTGGGAAGTGGGGCGCCGCGGGCAGCGGTCGGCTGACCCCAATACATCAATACTCAAAAGGTGGACATTATTAAATTGACAGTTAAGAGAGTCATCGTCGTCGTGCGTTAAGGTTCATTTCGACAAATAGATAGGAACGTATTCATTTTAAAAGTACGGGGAAAATAATCATAACGGTAGTCAATAAACCAGGCCGATAAGCTCGACGTCAACACAGCGATAATGTCGATGATATTGCATACGGGTGTTTTTGTATCCATTTGAAATCGATCGCCGTAGACTGAAAACATGAATGCAGCTTTATTACGACTGTGCGACGAATGAGCTGGTGAGACATACTCATACGTGTCGGCCTGTTCCAGCAGGTGGCGCATGCCGACCACGCCGGCCACGAGCGCGCGCACGCCGCCGAACACGTCCCCGGCGCGCCGCCGGCCGCCGTCGCCACCGCCCCCGCCGCCGGGAGCACCTTCCTGCTTGTCGGGGACTGACCGCTTCGCCCGCATCGGAACAGCTTTGGGTTTGCTGGCGTACGAGTACACGATCTTCTCCCGCTCCTGGGGCGGGTACAGCGTCTGAAGCCCCAGGAGGCTGGCCACCTCGGGCGGGGGCAGCAGGAACTGCCCCGTCTTAACGGTAGTGATGAAGCGAGGCTTCTCGCCGTCGTTCGACCCCGATATTTTGCGCGTGCGACTCTTTCGTCCGGGTGAAGGGGATTTGTCCATTTTTGGCGATATTTTCTTGTCGCTATCGGGCGGGATGACGTCGATACGCGGGTTAGATCGACTGACCATTTTCCCGGGGGAAACCTCCTGCTCCTTCGTGCTGATGTTGGGGTTGGAGGCCGCGAGAAGACCGTTCTTGGTCGGGCGAAATTTAGTGGGTCTACGCAGATTCGCCTGCAGGATCTCCTTCTCCTTGAGCCGGCGCAGCTTGAAGTCGAGCGCTCGCGAGAACTTGGGGTCGAGGATGGAGTGCGGCCCGTGCGGCGCTCCCATGGCGGGCGCGGGCTCGGCGCGCGGCAGCGGCTGCACCACGTTCACGTTGCGCGGCAGCACTCGCTCGGCGAGGGTCACGTCGCGCTCGGCGCTTCGCTTCGGCTCCTCATGGTTGATGACGGTGAACGCGCTGGAGTCCTCCGTCGAGATGTCCGCAGCTGGCATCGTGTCACATCACATGGTGCTCCGGTATTGTTTTGATTTGAAACTGTCAATTTATCGGATCTGGGTGTCGCGCGAGTCGCGGCACGTGCCGGCGCGGTGTGCCCGGAGTGAGCGCGGCGGGCGGGCGGCGAGCACTGGGCGGGCGGCCGGTGGTCAGCGCTGTTACCTCTCGCCCCGGCGTCGCCGCTGCCGCATATATAATCGCGCAAGCGCCCACGTGGTCGTAACTGGGGTAAACATTACAAAACTGGGGAAGGGATTTTGTGATATTAGTAATTAAAAAAATAGTTAAAGTTCAACGCCGAAATTATGTAAAGCGCAACTGGAATGGACATTATGATTTTTAATTTATGAAAAATGTAAACTATTTAAAAAAATATAGTTATCAATCACGTCTCGTGTAATGACGCGTTGCGGAAGAGGCGCGGGAACCGACACGTGCGCGTCTGAGCGTGACGCCTGCTATCACCGCTGTGTCACTTCACTGACATACTGACCGTTAACTGTCACGGTTCCATTAATACATGCTTTGATGATTCATGTAAGAAATTCAGAGACATCATTTTCAAAGCTTTCTGATTTTGATTTTTTTCTAAGTCCTTTATAAGTCCCATTGCTGAATACGTTTCTTAATACCAAGATGAGCATCAAGAATGTAAAGGTGTTTGTATGGGTAACCCTCTTGACCCCACCTGCAAAGTAGCCGTGTGATTGGGGCGCCGTCCAGGACGTGCGTCACCCCCAAATAGGTACTATAATAATGTGGGGCTGGTGCGTAATAACCGGTTCACCACTAGCTATGGCTATGACTAAAATAATGTCAGTTTTTAGCTGTGTAATGACACTCAAAATTCGTCAAAAACATAAAAAAATGCTAAAATTTTATTGATCCAGGCGTTGTTGAGTTATGCGCTTACCAAAACACTTTGCGATTCATTTTTATATTATAGATTATAATATTATTCAAGAATCACGTTTACGCGGCCAGTCGCTGCAGCTATATCATACCACTGTTGCACACTGTGATAATTTGTGCAATGTACATTTAATTTTAACCTGTTTTGAGACAAATAAATACTATAAAATTATCACTTCACGGGATTTATTGCAACAATATCTATTTTAACGGTAAATAAAATATTTACCCACCGACTAAAATACCGAAATACTATTTATTTAGGTATATTCCCAGAGTTTTTAAAACTTTTAACAGCAACTAAGTATTCTAAAAATGTTGATCTTTTTCATTTGGCGAGACCACAGGCGAGACCAAACTACTTCAAAAACCAAAGTAATAAAGAATTCTTTGACGACATATGTATAATATGTCGTCAAAGAATTCTTTTATCTTAGCACTCTCCCGAAAGGAAATGAAAGTAGGCACATATTGTTTACTTGTGGTAATTAGGTATCTAGTTATGGTTTAGCAGGTATACAGGGCGGAAACGATAAGTGGATGGAGAAGATGGAGATGTTTGTGTCCCTTCATTTCTTTGGTAAAGAAAGAAACCCTATCGTAACATAAACATGTCCCAACGTAACCAGAAACGTATTTATTTGCAGACTTTAAATATGAATATCTTCACCTAGTCACAATCTGATGTCTCTGGCTGGGGGTACATAACGATTAAAATATCTTAGATAGTTAGTCTTACTTAGGTTCCCAAGCACGAACCTAATACTGTCCTGATTAAGCGTTGACACATTTATTTTCATATCCATGTTAGTGAGCAGGTGATCCATCGCAGCGCTATGTGGCGGCCTTAGAGCAGGGCGTTGCATGTCGTACGGCTTCGTGCAGCCCTTTACAGGAATGACAAGCTGACGTCACCGGTCACCACAATTAATGTGATTACATGCCGATGACTGATCCTTAACTTTCCCGTCTGGCTAAGGCCCAGTTTTTTGATTCTTAGTTAAAATAACTAATTGTCAAATTTTGCTACTAATGGTTAAATATTAACAAAATGTAAACAAATAGTTAAAAAATGTATTAAAAGTCAAGCTAACCATTGTTCGAAAAACATTTTTTTCTGATATTTAACCACTTGTCATTTGACATCTGTCAAATTTGACCATTGGTTATTTTAACTACGAATCAAAAAACCGGGCCTAAGTGCCTGCTTACATTGCCCGATTCTACATTAAACTATTTTTGTAAAGAGTACTTGGTTCAGTTTTATTACACGGATTTACACGTTAAATATCCAAAATAAAGTAAATATCAAAGACTACATGACTGGTAGTCGGTTACATGAGTACATAACTACATTAATACAAATTTTACAAATGTCACACAGATCAAAAACAAACATAATGTAGGGTAGACACTACAGCAAGCAAATACTGGTTGCAAGCTTGCACGGAGATGGCTGTAGCATTAGCTCTAGCATTTCCAACACGCCGGTTTTGATATTACGCACTACTTTAAGTACCCTACCATTATTATTTGGCAGTGGTGAGGAGGTAACGCCCGCGCGTCCTTGTGGCGTTATCGCGATTCACAAAATTTTGTGTTCTTTTATTCGCTATAATAGCCCATTACGCATTTTCATTACTATGGGTACTCACTACAGTGTCATATATGCCACAGTCATGCTAAATTATGGTTATTGTAGAGTCGTACCAGTTTCAAAGTTTCAAGTCATCTTTATACCTTTACTCGTTAAGTCGCCAGTCAGTCAGATTATGACATAAATTTATACTGATTTTAGTTGCTTAGCAAAATGCTGACAGAGTAAAAAAATATTTTGTTGCAAGGATTATTTTTCAACCTGCAAAGTGTAGCTTGTTCCTACGATGTGTATAATGATATTGCAGTTTTTATAAACATTCTTATAAGTCACATAAAATAAGTAGCGCAGCGCTGCCTGTAAGCAAAGCTTAGCGTGATATATTTGAAAGTGAATAAAAGTGGAATTAAAACGCTGTCCGGAAGTTGTTGGGCGGTTGCTATGGCGACGAGCGCGGGCGCGCGAGCGTCCACCGGCCGCCCATCACCCCGCCGGTCAGCGGAGCCCAAGGTTAAGGTCAATGCACCTCTGGTGCTAATAGCTCTTGTTAATCTGATGGAATTTGACGTCATCGTCTTAACCCATAAGGTTGTTACATTATTATTTTATAAATAACATTTTATTAATACATTATATTCCAGCAGAATCACTGAATGGCTGTTGGGCATACTTCTGAAATTATGGATAGAGTTATGAGTTTAGTCACTAACTCCCACTAGGTTGGATCGACGATTTGGTAGAGGTCGCGGGAAGAGCCTGGATGCGGGCAGCGAAGGAGCGGTCGTTATGGAAATCCTTGGGGGAGGTCTTTGTCCAGCAGTGAACGTCATTCACGTATCAGAAAACGCAGCGTGGGACGTCCACCCACAAGGTGGACCGACGACCTGAAAAAGGTAGCAGAAAGGCGCTGGATGCAGGCCGCTACCAACCGTACGATGTGGAAGTCATTGGGGGAGGCCTATGTTTAGCAGTGGACGTCCTGTGGCTAAATGATGATGATGATGATGATGAACGTTATTTGGCTGAAACGAATGAAAGAAGTCTTCTTTCAGTCATCCTTGCAATATCGACTTCCGTTAGAGCCACCAGCGCGTAAAAAACGCAATAAAAATACCAGTGTGCCTGCGTATCTATTTTTTATCAGAATTCGGACAGATGAGACCTAAAGTCTTTGCTGTTGGAGCTGTCGCAATTAAGTTTCTGACTTGATTGGACTGTGACGGCTGACTATTTTTTCTAAAGGACGTAGGTATATCAAATAAATGTACGTAAAAAAGTACGCCTACAATATGTTACATGTAGTATATTTACATTTACATAAAGGTGATCCCTTACCACGAGCATTTGCGTGTAATGTAACGTTACAGATTCGAGCATAACATCCGTGAGGGAGGAAAACGATTGTATTACAACGCGCACTTCGTAATACAAAACAAGTACGAATATATTATAGTACATCAATGAAGGAGGAGAACTGAGCATTACAAGTTATCTTGTAATGATACAATTTGTAATATATCAACTAAATCACACGAGAATGCTCGCAAAGTACTCATCAGTTAGGGAGGTATTGTAATGTAATGCTCAAATTCGAATCTATGATATTAAATTACACGTGGATGCTCCCGGTGAGGGAGCATCTTTATATGAAAGTGTACGTAACTTTTTAATGAGCAAAATAACATCATATAAGTAACGTATGTACGAGTATTATATAAATATTGGCGTGTGGTCTGTTCTTTATGATTTGCACAAGCTCGATCGGGTGCAATTATTTGAATTCCCTTACTGACAACAAGTTACAGGCCGCGCGATAGCGTCGCTCGGTGGCGTGCTCCGGGTGCCGCGCGGTGACGCTGCGCCACTGACCAGCGCAATCTAATCGCACCCGTCTGCATCTGATACATCTGATTACCCTGTGCTTGGCGGGCACATGGGGTCGTTACATAAACCAAGGCACAAATGTACTCTATGTAACTATATTTATACACTGCCTCACTTTTTCTACTTGTAGAGACGTTGCAGTTGTAGTGGTTAATATGTTAAGTCCGCTATCATGTAACTAGGTAATCTTACTCTAGTCATATTAATAAATTTATCTACGCTCTAGTTACATAGAAGAGTGAGATGATAAACAAAATAGGAACAATTCCAGCAAAATTAATTACACATACCTAATTAAGTTATTGCAGGTGATAAAATAATATACTTCAACCGTTGTGTCGCGTGCCTAGCCATTAAATGTCCTACGATTACAGCTATCCGACGTTCGCAGGTTACACGTATCTTGCGGAGTATGGGTAGGCGTAGTTTGGGTCGGTGAAGCCGGGGAACGCGTAGCTCCCGTAGCGGTGCGCGTAGTCCCCGTAGCGGTGCGCGTGGCTCCCGTAGTCGGGCGCGTGGGCGCCGTAGTCGGCCGCGTAGTTCCCGTAGCTGTGCGCGTAGTTCCCGTAGCTGCCTGCGTAGTTCCCGTAGCCGGTGCGGGCGCTCGGCACCGCGCTCGTGTAGCGGCCGCGTGCGGGCCGGGAGCGTGCGCCGGCCGTGGTCGGCCACGAGGACGCGGACATTGCCAGTATTAATAATAGCGCCTGAAATAACAAAAAAATATTAAAATGTAATTTTGTATAGATACATTATTTCAGTTCTTCGATATATCAATGATAAAATTGCATTTGATCCAAATTAGAATCATAAAAAATATACATATTCATGAAATAAAATAAAGTTGTACTTACGTATTTATACATGCTTCTTTGAGCTGGTTTCAGATCGGTTAAAAGAATAGCAATGGCTGAAAGAACTGCATAATACTTCTTTTATACGCTAGGTTTATTTTTCGTCATTAGTAAAGTAAAAAGTTAATGATAACAGGTTGTTATTAATGATTTATTAGTTATTCGTCGTAATTACTAAAATTAATATTTAATAAGAAAGTAACTGATAAATAAATGTCTATTTTGTTAAAGCAATTAGTCGTAGTGAAAACCCTAATATTGATTTGGCGAATGTCGTAGTTAGAGCTGTTCATCTTTCTATGAAAAGCGAAATCTCACGCGGATGAAGCCGCGAGATATAGCTAGTTTACGATATTTGCATAATATAAATAAACGATACCTATGTTAATAAACCATAGAAATGGACACTATATTAGACATAACGACGAAGTTAGTAGTTGTTGTACTACAAATAAATACAACAAATAACTAATTTGTTTTTGAATGTTTTGACACCCCTATTACTTCTTATTCTATTTTTTGATCCGGCAGACAGTGGTGAGGTGACTGAGTTTGTTGCGGCGTTTCTTCCCAGCGCTTGCCAAATGTTTGGTTCGAAGAGCTGGCAGGGAAAAAAATATAGATGATTCCATGATTTGGCCGGCCATATCATGTGTCCAATAAAAAGTCGGGCGGATATAAAATAAATAAAATCATTTTTTTGGAAAGTACAAAATTGTGTGGTCACGTAAGGGTCAGGCGAGGGCGCCGCCCGCCCTTGGGCCGGGCCCGCGCGGTCAAGCGTTGGCGGCAGCCACGCAATTTACTCAGTCATAGTCACTTTTTTTTATTACACCTACACATAAGGGCATTTGATTGAAAATAATTTATTAATTACTATGTGTCTTGAAAAAGAGAAAAATCAAAGTTGTGATTGACAAGATCGCTTTTATTAGCATAATTTGGTGCATTACCGTGTTTGTTTAAACATTAATAATTTCTATTATTTTTATTTTTTATATTTTATTTATCAGGACAACCAACAAGACGCATGTTTGCATACATGGAAATGAATTACTATAACTATGTGGTGATTATTCTTAGTAGATGAGTAGGTATGTAAGTTTGAAAACCACACAATAGTCTATACTAATATTATAAAGCTGAAGAGTTTGTTTGTTTACCTACTTGAACGCACTTATCTCCGGAACTACTGGTCCGATTAGAAAAATTCTTACAGTGTTAGATAGCGCATTTATTGAGGAAGGCTATGTACTATACGACATCACGCTACGATCAATAGGAGCAGAACAACAATGAAAAATGTTGCGAAAACGGGTTTTCACGCGTACGAAGTCGCGGGCACAGCTAGTGTCAAATAAAAGGAATATAAATAATACAAAATTATAACATTGTTGTCTTTAAACAAATTATTATTTTAAAATGTTTGCATTTTTTGATAGTTTTGTAATAATGTAGTTTATGTCCCTGCATAGAGTTTAGCTTGAGGACCTTGAACTCAAAGTCAGTAATACAAATACAGCTTTGTACTTGAACTTGAGGTTCATAATCTCATAAAATTTGCCACGTAAGCATAAGTAATGAGTGTTTTTCACACTTTATATTTTCTGATAATGTTCGTATATAACGTAAAGCGTTTAGACTTTGTTTTATTTATCCTTAGCATGCATCAGGTTTCTTTACACGAATTAGAAGTTAGCAACAATCTAAATGCGAAGACTTTCACAGCTTGAAATGGTCATCGTGGACAGGATGGCCTCACAAGGTATGAAGGTACTCACCATGACGGATCCCTCTTGAGCTTCGCATTGTTGTAGAGCGCGCGCGGCGTGCTAGCATACGTATACGGCCCCTTGGGCTTTGGCGCTTGCGGCCCTTCGACGAGCACAGAGCGCACCGACACGCTCATGGCCGCGCCCCACCAGCGCCGCCACCAAGAAGTAGCACTCCTCCACTGCTGCCAGCAGGAAGCAACACATACGCTCCGCAGCGCTCGCTCGACCCCCGCGCTAGCCGGCTCGGCCTGTCACTGGAGANCGCAAAGTCATCGAATGATATCGTGTGACTCGATTCAAAAATTAATTAATTCCGATAAAACTGATATTTTGTTAAATTTATAGCTAGTCTGACTGTGGATTAAAATAATTATGTAGCGGTAGACGTTATTCTACAATTCTACATTATTAAAAATATTTCTAAACGACAAAACCTCGGGCGTCGTATACATAGTAGTAATAATAGTGTATTGGCTCCGTGCACGATTACAGCGCCAACTAGCGTCCACAACTTTGTGGGTTCTGTCACATTGACATTTAGGTCGTATATTTGTGAAAAAATATCGAAATGAAAAAATAACAAATATTTTCAACTAATAAATTGTTGTGATACCACGATTTGGGTGGAAAAAAGGTTTTGAAATCATTTTGGTCATTCAAATCAAATGAGGTAAGTCCAATAAGTGTGTTTAATTTTGAGTGTGTCAGGGTTTGTTTACTTCATTTATAGTTGTAGTTTTACAGTAAAACAAAAAGAAAAAGCTACTTTAACGGTTTCATTATATAACAGTAAATATATTTAAATGTTTCTGTATCGCTAGTAATAAATTAAATATCGTTTTCAGATCGAAATGAGTATNAATGTTTTTTCCCGCTATCTGCCGTTCCTGTGGAAATTTTGCAATATCCTGTTGTAACTAAGCTTTATGTTTACTAAGGTAGGTACCTACCTACATGCCAAATTTCAAGCGTCTACTAACTTAAGCGGTTTAGATTTTTCATACAAAAGGATTTTCCCGCATATTCCTGTTCCCGTTGGAATTCCTAAGTATACTATAACCTGCCCAGGAGTATGAAGAATAATTTTACAAAGTTTCGTTAAAATCCGTCGTGTAGATTTTGTTTCTATAAGGAACATACAGACGGACGGACAGACAGACAGACAAAAATTTTACTGATTGCATTTTTGGCAACAGTATCGATCACTAAACAACCACTGATAGTTATTTTAAAAATATATTTCATGTACAGAATTGACCTCTCTACAGATTTATTATAAGTATATTATAGCCCGACCAGGAACATAAAAACCCTCGCCATGTTGCGGAAAACTAATGGTACTAATTTCTTTTAATGGCAACAGTAACTGAAAACTTCATTAACATGTCACCTTGCATGTCAGTCTATTGCTGTCAAAGTGTAAACAAACTTTATTTTAAATGTGCGCAATTGATTTTGTGAATTAAATTGCTAAATCATTTTATAGTCGTGAAAGAAAAGTGGTTCACAATGTGTTAAAGTATTTGTCGAAGAGAAATACTAAGGGTTCAGACAATATTTTCATTGAATAATGTTTCCGACAAAGGTTGTCAAATTGACTGAATGTTTATCGTATAGTACAGTCCACTATGAAAATTAGCTGTGGTTTGTTTCAACTACCTATTTTAAAGTTTTTTGTCACTTTGTAAATGTTGAATTTTATGGAATTGGGAAAGAAGTACCGAGTTTGAAGCGTTCTTAGCAGACATTGCAGTTGAATATTCAAGTTCTGAATTTTATTATTGATGAATCCCAACTAATATTATAAATGCGAAAGTAACTCTGTCTGTCTGTCTGTCTGTCTGTCTGTCTGTTACGCTTTCCCGCTTAAACCTCGCAACCGATTTTGATGAAATTTGGCATAGAGATAGTTTGAGTCCCGGGAAAGNTCACGCGCGAATATTGGAAATTTTTGAAAATTTTAAAATGTCCGTAAACTTCTAGAGGCTCTATCTTCGGTAATACTGGATGGATTGAGGTGAAATAAAAACTAGTGTAATGTGTGTGATCTAAACTTTAAATTAAGTCATAATTTAACTTAATATTACAACTTATGCGTGTTGTCCATTCACTCAGTCATAGTCACTTTGTTACGAGTTTTAATTTTCGTTTTATTACACCTACACATAAGGGCATTTGATTGAAAAGAAATGTATTTATTTATTTATTCATATTAGGAAGACCAGGGTTTACATACAAGACAAACACTCATACATGGAATTACCTATAACTAAATTATGTCTCGAAGTGCTCGTAGAGCCCAAAAGATAAGGAGACATGTAAAGTGCCCCATAAGGGCTACCTTTTCTTTTTTTATTATTTACTAGCTGACCCGGCGAACTTCGTACCGCCTTAGCGTAGAGATTTTCTCAATATTTTTTTCCGTAAGAACCATCCTTGGACTTCCACAAACATTTAAAAAAAAGAATTATCGAAATCGGTTCAGCCGTTCACACGTGATGCCGTGACAACGCGAAACGGGTTTCATTTTTATATATATAGACTATATTTTGACGTTCATAAGTGCCACTTGTGGTCTAAACTAAATAAATATTTGGTACTATGTCATGTATCTTGAAAAAGAGAAAAATCAAAGATGTGATTGACAAGATCGCTTTTATTTGCATAATTTGGTGCATAACTATGTTTGTTTAAACATTAATAATTTCTATTTATTTTTATTTAGGTATATTTTATTTATTAGACAAACATCAAGACAAACACCCATACATGGAAATGAATTACTATAACTATTTGGTGATTATTCTTAGTAGATGAATAGGTACCTGTGTAGGATTATGTATTGAAGTTTGAACACCACACAATAGTGTCAAATAAAAGGAACATAAATAATACAAAATTATAACATTGTTGTCTTTAAACAAATCAATATTTTAAAATGTTTGCATTTTTTGAAAATTTTGCAATAGTGTAGTTTATGTCCCTGTATAGAGTTTAGCTTGAGGACCTTGAACTCAAAGTCAGTAATACAAATACAGATTTGTACTTGAACTTGAGGTTCATAATCTCATAAAATTTGCCACGTAAGCATAAGTAATGAGTGTTTTTCACACTTAATATTTTCTGATAATGTTCGTAGGTAACGTAAAATGTTTATTTATACTTAGCATGCATCAGGTTTCTACACACGAATTAGAAGTTAGCATGCATCAGGTTTCTACACACGAATTAGAAGTTAGCATGCATCAGGTTTCTACACACGAATTAGAAGTTAGCAACAATCTAAATGCGAAGACTTTTACAGCTTGAAATGGTCATCGTGGACAGGATGGCCTCACAAGGTATGAAGGTACTCACCACGACGGATCCCTCTTGAGCTTCGCATTGTTGTAGAGCGCGCGCGGCGTGCTAGCATACGTATACGGCCCCTTGGGCTTTGGCGCTTGCGGCCCTTCGACGAGCACAGAGCGCACCGACACGCTCATGGCCGCGCCCCACCAGCGCCGCCACTAGGAAGTAGCACTCCTCCACTGCTGCCAGCAGGAAGCAACACATACGCTCCGCAGCGCTCGCTCGACCCCCGCGCTAGCCGGCTCGGCCTGTCACTGGAGACGTTGTCATCGCCGTCACCGCACATTCGAATATGGAATTGAACTCTCTCAATCGATGAGTCGGGTGTCGTCCGACATTTATAATGGATAGTTCAGAAGCGCGGAGTCAGTGTCCGGCGTGTTTATTTTGGTGGCGATGAGCCGGCAGTCATGGCAACGCGTCAACAGGCGGTGACAGGATGACACCGTCGCCATGGCAACGCGCTGAGGTAGACAGCCCACGGCTACGGCANCCACGGCCAGTCGATGCCCACAGTCCTCAGCCCACTCCGCACGGACACGTCATTTCAATAACGTGTTCAGTTACAGATACAGTGAATGACCGCTACGTATCGTGGATCAATATCAAATTACTAGTTTAGGTGGAATTTTTAGATTTTGTAGGTTTCACCTTTGCCATGAAAAGTCCTAAGAGGTCATGCATGGTATTGAATGATATAAGGGGGTATAATAGCTTGATTGACAAATTGAAATTATTAAGTATAGATTAGCCCGCGGCTGCACCTGCCTGAATTTCGTCCTGTCACAGAAAGTTAATTTTTCGGGTTAAATTTTTCGCCCAGTCTGTACCTCTAGCACGAAAAACTTTCGATTCCGAATCAATATGCATTCGAATCTCCATCAATGTTGTAGTCTTAATAAGGATTTTGTACAGTTTTGTACTATTTTTTTTCTCTCTATCAAAAACTTTAATATGAAAACTGTGTACACCACCCCTGTGAACGTGACATAAAGTGAACTTAGTATAAGACAATAAATTAATGGTAACTGGATAAGATAAGTTAATTTTAAATTGGGTAAAAGCTTAGGGAACGGGCTATTTGTAGCAATAAAAGGTAGTTATTAGCATAGCTGGGCACCGTTAATCAAATAGTTAACTTCGTTAATCGTTAAACCGTTAATAAAAAAATTAACTTCGTTAAACGTTAAAACGTTACATTACGCAAGATTTAACGCAAGTTAACGTTAATCGTTAATCCGTTAACACATGATAATAAAAGGAAAAAAGTAGGTGTATGCAAGGTTGTATCTAAGCTTGTATCGCGCATGGAATTTATTCCTCTTTTATGTTTGCGCTACAAGCTTTCGAAATTATTTGAACCTTGCATAGTACAATTTTTTTACGTTTTAGTACAAGTGAATTTCGGAATAAAAGCTTGTTTATTACTAGCGGCCGCGTGGATCCCATTTTACCCCCCTTCGTCTATCTTACGCGGTTTAGATTTTTTCATACAAATGTTTTTTCCCGCTATCTGCCGTTCCTGTGGAAAGAAGAACGGTCATCTGTGACCCAGACCCGACAGAAACGAGACATACCTCAGTTTTTTTGTCATGTCTTAATTAGTTAAATTATATATTTTTTATATTCGAAATCTATGTATAACACCAAATTATTACCCTTTGTTTTTGTTCAGGCGTCATACAATAACTAATACAAAATGCCTATTTATCACCAAAATTGGTAAATGTATCTACCTAAATAGCTGCTATGGAATGTATCTAGGTGACTTGGAGATACAGCCGGATTATACAAGGTGGAAACGAGAAGTTACAAAATCCAAAAATTCAATGTTACCAGCTTCCATAATCTGTAACCTATTATTGGTGCCGTTTGAAAGAGCTCATGAAGCACTTTCAGAATCAGTAACTAGTTTTTCGATATCTTGTATAGTTTAGAAATAATCGAGTGAGATCACTTATCGTTCCATATGTATAACCACCCTGTATAATCCGGCTGTATCTCCAGGTCACCTAGATACATTCCATAGCAGCTGTAATAGACATTTAGGTACATACATTTACAAATTTTGGTGATAAATAGGCATTTTGTAATAGTTTTTGTATAACGCCTGAACAAAAACAAAGGGTAATATTTTGGTGTTATACATAGATTTCGAATATAAAAAATATATAATTTAACTAATTAAGACATGACAAAAAAACTGAGGTATGTCTCGTTTGTGTCGGGTCTGGGTTTTTTTTGTATGGGGCGTGACCGTTCTTCNGCCCACGGCTACGGCAGACGATGCCCACAGTCCACAGCCCATTCCACACGACCACGTCATTTCAATAACATGTGTTCAGTTACAGATACAGTGAATGACCGCTACGTATCGTGGATCAATATCAAATTACTAGTTTAGGTGGAATTTTTAGATTTTGTAGGTTTCACCTTTGCCATGAAAAGTCCTAAGAGGTCATGCATGGTATCGAATGATATAAGGGGGAACAATAGCTTGTTTGTCAAATTGAAATTATTTAATGTAAAATGAATTTATTTTTATTATTTAATTTAATTTTTATGGTGCTTTTTGTTTCTTTTTTTATGTTTGTTTTCTCTTTTTCTATTGCGCCCCCCTGCTGCGTTTTCCCTGCTGCCGGACTTGTGGACTCCTTTCTTCTCTTGCATTTCCGTCAGCAGGGGTATGCCGTGACAACAGAGGGCCCCCGCTGAAAATCTGTTTCACGACAAGCCCTGGCGGTCTTGATGTACGCTGAGCGGGTGCCTTTTTGTCAGAGGGGCACAAGCAGTTAATTGTCCACTTGTTTATTTCTCTCTGTTTTAATCTATGTCTTGCCTGCTTGTATACCTTTCTTGCAAATAAAAAGTTTTCTATTCTATTCTATTCTATTTATTATAGCTTTTGCCCGCGGCTTCGCCTGCTTGAATTTCGTCCAGTCACAGAAAGTTAATTTTTCGGGTAAAATTTTTCGCCCAGTCTGTACCTCTAGCACGAAAAACTTTCGATTGCGAATCACATGTGCATTCGAATCGCCATCAATGTTGTAGTCTTAATAAGGTTTTTTGACTATTTTTTTTATTTCTATCAAAAACTTTAATATGAAAACTGTATAGGTACACCACACCACCCCTGTGAACGTGACATAAAGTGAACTTAGTATGACAATTAATGGTAACTGGATAAGATAATTTTAAATTGGGTAAAAGCTTAGGGAACTGGCTATTTGTAGCAATAAAAGGTAGTTATTAGCACTGCTAAAATAATATTCAGGTTTATCTCCTTTGGGAACCGAGCTTTAAATATCTTGGCCTTTGCCGTGCCTTTGCACTGTTTGTAGCGCCATCTCCATGTTATGTAACGTACTACTAGCTGCAGCGGTGTAAGTGCTTTACATTTCATATGGCTTGCTTGCAAACGCGTAAGGGGTGCGGGACAATGTGTGTTACGTGGAAATGTATTAAATGTCCCCTAGATGGCGCTTACAACGACAGTTTAAGTATTTCGTAAAATCCGCGAATGTTTATTTTAGGAAACTAAAAGCTAAACATGAAATATAAAAAAAAAATATTTTCAATTCTGTAATTTTTCTAAATTGCATATACCTAATAGATACTTAAGTGAAAATGGTTTTTCGTCCAATAAACATAAACATTATGACGTTATGTATAAAAATGTAAACAAGTACAATAGTGTTTTTACGATAGTTTTTATTGTTAAAATTGTTTATTCATCAGGATTATTAATATCCTACTATTAATATTATAATTTAATATTTAATATGTATTATAAATGCGAAAGTTTGTATGAATGTCTGAATCTATATATATAAAAATGAAACCCGTTTCGCGTTGTCACGGCATCACGTGTGAACGGCTGAACCGATTTCGATAATTCTTTTTTTTAAATGTTTGTGGAAGTCCAAGGATGGTTCTTACGGAAAAAAATATTAAGAAAATCTCTACGCTAAGGCGGTACGAAGTTCGCCGGGTCAGCTATATTAATATAATATCTTTGGACAATCTCACACAGCGCCATCTAGCCCCAAAGTAAGCAATTAATATGCTTGTGTTATGGGTGCTAGTTTAACGGATATACTACTTATATACTTTTTTTTTAAATACATACATATTATACATAGTAACACCCAGACCCGTCACAGAAATTAAAATTCATCATTTCAATTTCTGCCCGGCCGGGAATCGAACCCGGGACCTCTCGGCATAGTAGTCCGTTCTGAACCACTACACCAAACGGCCGACAAATATTAACATGTTTGTTACTCTTTCACGCAAAAACTGCTGAACGGATTTTGATGAAACTTTACAGTATTATTGTTTATACCCCAGAATAACTAGGCTATAATTTAGGACGATCTGTGACAAACTGAATTTTACGCGGATGAAGCCACTAGCAAAAGCTAGTTTATTAATAATAATAATCCTAAAATAATTAATTCATTTGATGTTTCGAAACAGCTTCTATATCTAATATTATTTTAGGGGGGTGTCATAATCCCAGCAAATATTATTTCTTAAAAATACTGCCAAGTCTCATNTTAGTCCGTTAATAGAAATGTTAACTTCGTTAATTAACGATTAACGGATTAACGAGTTAATGCCCAGCTCTGGTTATTAGTACTGTTAAAATAATATTCAGGTTTACCTCCTTTGGGAATCTTGGCCTTTGCCGTGCTTTTGCACTGTTTGTAGCGCCATCTCCATGTTATTTAACGTACTACTAGCTGCAGCGGTGTAAGTGCTTTACATTTCATATGGCTTGCTGGCAAACGCGTAAGGGGTGCGGGATAATGTGTGTTACGTGGAAATGTATTAAATGTCTCCTAGATGGCGCTTACAACGACAGTTTAAGTTTTGGTAAAATCTGCGAATGTTTATTTTAGGACTCTAAAAGCAACATGAAATATTAAAAAAAAAAAAATTTCAATTCTGTAATTTTTCTAAATTAGGTATTCTAAATTCGATATAAATTAGTATCTATTAGGTAATATGCAACCTAATAGATAGGTACTTAAGTGAAAATGGTTTTTCGTCCAATAAACATAAACATTATGACGTTATGTATAAAAATGCACAATGGTGTTTTTACGATAGTTTTTATTGTTAAAATTGTTTATTCATCAGGATTATTAATATCCTACTATTAATATTACAATTTAATATAGAATATGTATTATAAATGCTAAAGTTTGTATGAATGTCTGGATATTAACATGTTTGTTACTCTTTCACGCAAAAACTGCTGAACGGATTTTGATGAAACTTTACAGTATAATCCCCTTACTAATAAAAAGTTACACAGTTGTTGATCACTGTTTTAAAATGACATTTCCATACTAAACGTCACTTTAAAACACTGATCACCGAGCGTGTAAGTTTTATTAGTAAGGGGGTTATTGTTTATACCCCAGAATAACTAGGCTATAATTTATGACGATCTGTGACAAACTGAATTTTACGCGGGTGAAGCCACTAGCAAAAGCTAGTTTATTAATAATAATAATCCTAAAATAATTAATTCATTTGATGTTTCGAAACTGCTTCTATACCTAATATTATTTAGGGGGGTGTAAAATTTATTCCAGCAAAAATATTATAATTATCTTAAAAATACTGCCAAGTCTCATTAATTGCAGTCAAAGTCAAATAATAATAATTATGTAGAGCCACGTGCACTTCCGAACTATCCGATATTGTATATTGTATTGTTTATTTGCAAATAATATTATGTAATACCACAGAATAAATTGGTAATACCTCGTATAATATTATTGTATTTTGAATATTGCATAGGTAATACTAGGCCAGATTCAACCAAACGTTTATCCGAGATTTTAACTCATCATGGTATAACTGCCACATTGACAGTTTCAGTATGGGAAATATGTAAAAATGACAATTTATTCTGAGACTAGCGACCACCCGCGACTTCGTACGCCTGGACCCCGTTTTACCTCCTTATGGGTTGAATTTTGCAAATCTCACTGTAAAAACCATCCTTGGACTTCGACGACGGGACTTAAGGGGGACGGGACGGAATGTTAAGACCAGGGATGTTATGGATATCCGTAACCGTATCCGAAACTTTCGGATATCCGAAATAAAATAATATCCGAAACCGATTCAAGTTTCGGATAGTTTCGGACGTAGGCAGTTTAAATTGTTTTTTGTACAGCATTAATATGCTAAGGCATAACAGCCTGATTTATCTTTATTATGCCATCTAGTATCAATTTTTATTTTTTTATTACTTTTTATTCGATGTAAAGTGTGTGGCCATGAATGAACCGTGTTGGACAGCTATTGCAAATGGCATTCTAAATAAGATATTCGTAACCATAACCGAAACCGGTATAATATTATTCCTATATCCGTAACCGTATCCATAACCGATACTACATATCCATAACATCCCTAGTTAAGACAACTTTTTATTGGCGGTACGAAGTTCGCCGGGACAGCTAGTTGTGTTACAAAATTGTGAATGTTATTTAAAATTATTGAAGCATAATATGCTTCAATAATTGATTGATATTATCAATCAAAACCAATAGTAAGTGTATGCAGAAATTAGTAATGAATTCGTTCTGCCCTCTTTGAAACATGTTAGTGTAAGTCGTACATTTCCCGACCGTTGGCGCGCGCGCCGTGTCCAAAGCCGCTCCCCGCTCTCGATGAAGACATCATAAAATAATGACGATATAACTTTCCACGAGATAATTCTCTTGCATGAAAACCCTCGACAAATACATCTTTTGCGCGCCACAAATACCAATTTTAACTCCCACGCGTGAGAGTGTAGAGTCGCTCGCGAGCTCCCGCGCCCCCGTGCTACGGTTCAAACGACGCCGCCGGACAGGGTTGTCAAAGCGTACAGCAATAAATATAGTTGCGCTTTCACTTAAGAGAGGACAATGGAGTTTAATGATCTGTGCGTAATGTCCCCGAAACATAACTTCCGCGCTCTTTTGTCGTCATAAAAAAGTCTCCGGATGGCTTCGTCGGCCGCGTGACTCCGATTGCTGTTTTCCGCCGGTGGCTCCTAATGTTTGGATTCAGTGTATTTTTTAGGAAGATGTCGCGTAGTTGGCAATAAATAAAATAACTATAGCTAATGGCTCACATAGTTGTTATTTTTTGGGACATTAAAGTCCCGGACAACTTATTTTGGTCCGAGAAAGCTTTATATCTTTATGGCTATTTTAGGCGGTAGGCGGGATAGACACCGGACTGGATATTGAGTTTAGTTTGAAATAATTATAATGAAAGGTTAAAAAAAAAATTTGTTCAGACTCATTAAATTAGTTCTTAGAAATCGTAATATTAATGCTCTTATGGAGCCTTTATATCTGCCCTACCAGCGCTTCGAGACAAACATTTGGCAAGGCTGAGAAGAAGCGCAACAAACACAGTCACCATTGTCTGCCGGTTTAAAAAAAGAATAAGTAGGGGGTTATGATGATATAATATTCAGAAGCAAGTTATTGTTACTTACCATGCATTCTCGCTGAAAATCTCGCCTTATGACCTTCATCTACCACAAGATCGTTGGCAATTTTAGTTGTATACTTAGCGCCTTGCTGTTGTCTAGATTTTGTTACAAGAACACAAAATAATTATGGTAAAAAATTTAAGGGTACCTACCAAATAGGGAATGTGGCGACCTGCCTCTCACGCCACTACCCCAGAGACATTTTAGTGAGCATAACGCGTTATGAAACACTATACTTAATGCCTTATCTCATTCACATTTAGTATGTAGGTCGGATCAATAATGTCTCTTGTTTCAAGTTAGAGACCGTGTCAGTTAAGGCTACATCTGAAGCTCAAGTTTCCGTTGACGTGCGCACGCGTTTTGTCCCCGCGCGGGCGCGTGTTGCGCCATATCGATGTGCCGTGATCGAGCTCATAACGGTTATTACTTCCTGACAATGATTTATACTCATGTAGGTAGGTAGTGCCATTTTTGATTTCTTTATTTATATTTTTCGAAGTTTAGGCCAGTCATAATTCAACATTAAAACTTAAGAAAACATCTGATTTTTATATCACGTTGTTAGGACAACTACGAGTACCGATAATTCAAGCTTACATCTTTTGAAAGACCTATGCTTGCTAATAATTGACACTAGAAAAAAAAAAAACAATATTTGGGTCTTTTTTTAGTTTTCTGCTCTACAAATTTTCCTGCTCTATCTGCTCAACTAATGGGAATCGAATGGGTGTAAGACTACAAATTGGTAATTAATTTTCAGTAAAATAAAAAAAATATTTATACGTCCATTTATGGTATGTAATGAACTTTAAAGTACTCATAGTACAGAATCAGATTGCCGGAAAATTACTTAGTTTATAACTTTAAGAGCAGAACAGCTATTTTGTAATGAAGAATACAAACATGGCTATCGAAGATTTGAATTATCTTAGCGGTTTTATTTAATGCAACAACGCCATTAAATAAAACTTGGTGTCTCTATGTTAATTCCAAATCAAACAATCCTAACCCTTGTGCATCATTTCCATTGATTCATTATTTGAAATTTTTAGTGCCAGGTCAAACACGCTTATAGAGTTTCAATTGACTATTAACAACTTGTGATTCAATAGAGTTTTGACAGCGGTGGCCATTGAGTCCGGGTCGGTTCATAGTTGATATGGTCGATAAATAAACACGAGAAAAGCCACGCGGCGGGGCTGGTCAGTCGATGGAGGAGGAATGTTGATTGAAGCCGGGCGCCGCGTGCCAGGGGTCGCCAGTTCGGTAATGAGCTGAGTTAGGGTCATCAAATTATTGTATAAAATATTGACGTATGCTTCTCTGTAATCATGCATGCGTGTACAGAGAAATAAGATTCGGAGATAAAATACCTACACTTATTTATTTTATTTATTTATTTACTTATACCTAGGTTATAAATAATTAAGTTTAATTATATTAAGACCCAATGCAATCGTTCAGTCATTTGCGTATTTTGAGACAAAGAACTGCGATAATTTCAAAATAAAGATACATTTTAGTTATATCGTTTGTAAATATGTAAATACATAAGTAGGTATTTAAAATAACCTATCCAAAATTACAATTGTCTTTGATCGAAAGAAACAACCCTGTCCACTTGTCCGGCCTTTTTGTGAGCTAGTACAGTCAGTGTTTTTAAAGTCTGAGTGGAGAATTTCTAATGATTATAGCAATAAAGTTGGAAATCAGGATGAAAAAAACGCTTGTGCGCATGCGGCTAGCGCGAGCTCCCGCCGCGGCGCAGCGGGCGCGGCGCGAACTACACTAAACGTGCGCACTCTGACCCCATGCCGAACAAATCAAGTTGAACCTGATATTATGTTTTTTATTTAACGTTTTGTCAAAGTGTATGTTTTAAAATGAGGAACAATCAAACACGTATAATGACTAGTGAAGTGAACTTTACAAGTGATTGTCGTTTACAAGTAACTACCAGCTTATATTATATAGCGTCGGCCGTTTGGTGTAGTGGTTCGAAACGGACTACCTACTATTCCGGAGGTAGCGGGTTCGATTCCCGCACAGTACAAACATTTTGTGTGCATGAACATATTTGTTTGTATTGGACTGGGTGTTTTCTATGTATAATATGTATGTATTTACAAAAAAAAAAGTATTTAAGTATGTTTATATCCGTTGTCTAGTACCCATAGTACAAGCTTTGCTTAGTTTGGGACTAGAAGCGCAGTGTAAAATGTCTAAGGATATTTATAATACAGGGACCTCCAATGCCCGAATTTAGGAATTTATTGCACAAGTGGCTACTCGACAAATATTTCTACTCTGTAAATGAGTTTTTTTTAGAAAATACTTAATTGTGAAATTTATATTTTATTGTAATAATTAGTGTAATTGGATTGTTGGCATTATTGTGATTTTATCAAATTAATGACTTTTCCTATGATTTATTAATGTTTTGACATGTTTTCTCTTAAACGAGTAACTTTCACATGCCAGTCATGGGAAGATACACTGTAACGAAATTGATTATGTATAACAAAAACATCCCCTTTAATGGACGTGTATTTCTGTGAAATAAATGAATTTGAATTCGGTTTCGGATAATTAGGTTAATTAGTTGATCAAATAACAATTAATTTCCAGACTTTGACACCATCAAAATCAAGTCATTACCATCTTCAACACCATCAAAGTCACAAAAGGGCAGTATTAGAAATATAATGATAAGAGAATCGCATCAGCATAAGTGCTAAAATTAGAAAAAAATTGAAATGTACTAACAACATAATAATGTCTGATGTTTGTTTGAATGGACCCGGGTGTCCCGGGACCATAGTTTTTGTGTCGCGCGCACCCGCGCATGTGGCGGAGGAAGCGGCCGCGGCCGGGGCTGTTCCAGGTACGCCGAAAAACATGGCTCCAGCTAATTTATTAGAGCACCCATACATATGTATCGTGACCCGCTGAAGAACTCCTAATGGAATCAATTGAATTAAACATCAGAGCGGCCATTTCGGGGATTGCGCCGGACACCCGCGCAAAAACGCGCAGCTGTCCGGCGACTCTACGCCGCGACAATTTTCCGATCTTACAGCGATAACTTTTTCTACTATTATTAAAGGTGGGTTTAAGTCACGTTGCTCCGACTCGGTGTAACACTTAGCCATATAAGAAATTTACAGCTGCAGGTATAAGTGCTTGGAACTTGAAACACAAATGTTCTTTTATGACGTCACTCCTGAATGGATACGCGTATTATCTAACCTTATAAATTGCTATTACATATGTATGGATAATTAATTTATGTAAAAATGTTTTTATTAGGGACAACAAAATTTCATATCATTTTGTTTGTAGTTATGGTAAGTACCTACTTAGTTTGAGATGAAAAAATGTGTACTCATCCTGTTTAAGCATTTATCATCCCGACGACGGAACCCAATCCATTACGCTACGAGGGGACTCGAGCTTACTGCTGAATAAATAACCACAACTTTACTTTCCGCGGCCGTGATAGTTTCAAAGTTTGTTTTATCCTGTTTCTAGCTAACAATCGAAGACTGAGAGGGCGATTATCAAATAATAAATTGATAAATTGTCAAAAATTTTTTTTTCTGTTTTCAGCACCAGTCTAACGTTGCATGCGGGGGTGTGTGGGGCGAGCACAGGGGGTAGCTCTATCAGGATTCACTTAGTTAAGTAGTTTGAAACGAACTATTATGTAAGTGTTATGTAAAGAGGCTGCCCAGTGAGTAGGCATGAATCTGTAAATGGGACGGCTGAAGGACTGCCACAATGTAAGCGATTATTCTGGAAAATCTCCGCCGCTGTCAGTCAATTCAAATGCATGGTAATGTGTCACGTGGCCGCACGTGACCGAACCTGCGTCATAGGACGGGATAATATTGCTCTGTAAATACCTATAATGGAGCATTTGGTAGGCAAATTAACTTCGACGGCCAAGTGTCCAGGAGTGAGAGATGTGTCTCAATAATAAAATTAATCATTGTACGAGTGTTACCTACCTATAATCTGTCAGCGTTCAACTGTATAGTTTAAAAGTTACATAAACGTTTATTGCTTTGTTATATAATTTTAGCTTTGGATTTCTCAGGTTTGATTATTCTTATATTCCTCATTATTATAAATAAGGGTTCCTTGTAAGGATTTCGGAACCCTAAATAAGTTAATTTTAGACAAAGAATACTTTGATTGCTTAGATTCGTTTTCAGAGGTCGTTGGAATAAAGCGCCTCCTGCCGAACAAAAGCTAGTGAGAATATCGTGCGACAATAAATGACGATAAATTGTTGTCGCGGTGCGCCTGCGCGCTCCAATCTTGCCATATTTTTTTCAGGACGCAAGCTTTTTATATTAAAGTGCAGCATTATAATATTATGTAATTTAACCAGATATCTTGCAAAGTTCAACTGATGACGATGAAAACATCGAGATGGTCTATGAGGTCAAAGAGCTTATTAACTTAGTTTTAACAAAGGCAGGCTGATTTTAAATAATTAATATTCTTATAATAATAATAATAATAAGCCTTTTTATTCTGAACTTGGTTACAAAATAGTTACAAAATATTATGTTAAATAAAAAGATCTGTGTTATAAAATATCCCGAAGCTCAGTTTGCCTCTTGGCATAGGCCTCCTCCAACGATTTCCATTGGGACCTGTCACGTGCTACCCTTCTCCAATAGTGTCCAACTGTGAGTTTTAGGTCGTCTTCCCATCTTGTTTGTTGCCGACCTCTACTTCTCTTTCCATCCCTGGGATACCAGTCAGTGACGCTTTTACACCATTTTTCTTCTGGGTCCCGGATCATGTGACCTGCCCATCTCCATTTTTGTTGGTCTATTCGGGTGATTATGTCGACAACTTTGGTTTTTTCTCTTATTGTGCTACTTCTCACTCTGTCCTGCTTCTTTATTCCTATTAGGCTTCTCTCCATGGCTCTCTGGCATCGTTCCAACTTTTCTCTGTGGTGTTTGGTGAGGGCCCAGGTTTCGCAGCCATATGTGATGACAGGAAGTATGCATGTGTTGAAGACTTTCGTTTTCATTTGCATGCTTAGCTCTTTGGATTTCAGGACTTCCTTCAGAGACCAAAATTTCTTCCATCCGTTTGCTATTCTTCGTTCAATTTCCTTAGTGGTTTGATCTTTGTGCGATATTAACTGTCCTAAGTAGATGTAGTCTGACACATATGCAAGCGGTTGGTTGTCGATTTTTATTTCTACTGGGTCGGAATTTGTTAGTAGATTTGTTTTAGACATGTTCATGTATAGGCCCACTTTCGTACTTTCAGCGTGCAGTGATTCAATCATTTTGTTTAGGTCCGTCGGGTTTTCTTCAAATNTTAAAAATGGAATACCTGTATGAGAAAAATTAAACCATACAAAAGAAGATGGCACATGCACCTATGTATAGTGTCTTTTTAGAAAGGTATGACTTTCAATAAATATAAATAAATGTTTATCAGTTTGTGCTGCGGACACCTGAAGGGTGCGCACCTGCGGCGCGGGCGCAGGCTGGCGCGGGGCGGGCGGGCGGGGCGGGCGGGGGCGATGCGCGATATGCAAATGGCGGCTCCCGTATTGACCGCGCCATTGTTCTGCGCTCATACGCGCGTAACTTATGGCCCGCGCTTTATCCGCGGCCGCGGCCTCAGACGCGCCGCTCTTTTGTTTCGCCCGCGATTGTCGATTGTCCACTCATACGAAATACCCCTCTTGCGCCGCACTATCGCCGTACACTATCCAATCGCGGGACTAAATGCGTATTACCTTCATATATTTTATCGAGCAAGTATTTCCAATCGCAACTTTTCTATGGCCGGACGTTTCATAGGCTCGACTTAAAAAAATAGCGGGAAGGTATTACAAGAGATTCATGCTTTTGATTCCTCTTCTTGTTGAATTAAGTAGTGGTGATGTGTTTTTTCAGCCTAGCAAAATATAAAAGAACTAGGATAGCTCGTCAGAAAAACAATAAATGTTTTAATAATTTTGGTTTTANTGCGGCGCGGGCGCAGCCTGGCGGGGGGCGGGCGGGCGGGGCGGGCGGGGGCGATGCGCGATATGCAAATGGCGGCTCCCGTATTGACCGCGCCATTGTTCTGCGCTCATACGCGCGTAACTTATGGCCCGCGCTTTATCCGCGGCCGCGGCCTCAGACGCGCCGCTCTTTTGTTTCGCCCGCGATTGTCGATTGTCCACTCATACGAAATACCCCTCTTGCGCCGCACTATCGCCGTACACTATCCAATCGCGGGACTAAATGCGTATTACCTTCATATATTTTATCGAGCAAGTATTTCCAATCGCAACTTTTCTATGGCCGGACGTTTCATAGGCTCGACTTAAAAAAATAGCGGGAAGGTATTACAAGAGATTCATGCTTTTGATTCCTCTTCTTGTTGAATTAAGTAGTGGTGATGTGTTTTTTCAGCCTAGCAAAATATAAAAGAACTAGGATAGCTCGTCAGAAAAACAATAAATGTTTTAATAATTTTGGTTTTATACACAGCTAAACATATACATACATACTTTGTTACAATTACATAAATACAAAATAAGAGAAGTCTTTCCTTCAAGCTACATAATCTGCGTAGTAGAGTTAATGAGTTCGTAGCGTTTCGTAGCGCGGCCGCACGAAGCGACGTACACGCAGCAGGCTGCGCGTCTGCGGGCGTCCGAGGTGTGTTATCTTAATTAGTGACCTTGTAATTTATAGTTAGTTAGGCAGTTACCGCGCTCCGCGTCCCGGACATGACACATACGCTCTGCTAACTACTGCTCAGGAAGATCAACTACATAGAGCTGAATCTCTGAAAGACATATTTGATCGAACTTGTGGAATTGAAATTTCGTAAAAAGTAGTAGCTAGTAGCAAGGCTATCGCTCCTTTCATTGTTTTTTTTTCATTAATTAATCACACATTTTTTTCTGAACTTATCTACACTAATATTTGATTATTATTTATTGCATAGGCTCCGAAACTACTGGACCGATTTGAAAAATTTTTTCACCGTTGGGATCCTATTGTTCCGGATGAACATAGGATATAGAGTTATGATAACTTTTTATTGATACGAAGTTTGCCGGGCCAGCTAGTGTTTCCTAAACTCGTTTATTTGTGAAATTAGGCCTAAAAGCTTCATAAAAGTTACGAGTCATTGGTTTCTGCAAATAAGCTTTTAAAAAGCACTTCTACACGTCCCAGTCTTACTTTACTTTCCCAGACTACTGATAAGAAGTAGCGCAAGGAACTCAGTCACCATTGTCAGCCTCTTTTTCAAGGGTTCATTAGACCATAGAAAGAGAGATACAAGTTCATTTAGAATGGTGGCGATTTTTTAACTAATTTGAAACATCATTGCTCTTTTGTGGGGTTTTAGAGAGTTAGACTCTTTATAACTTAAATATCCAGTTATCGTGTAAGACAATGTATCAATTCATCACCAAGACGCGGGCGAAAGTTTTTGCCGCGCCTAGTGTTCGCACCGTGAGGCTCCGCCAGGCGAAGCCATTGTACTGCTTTTTAGGGGACGAACACACGAAGCGATTTTTTTCACATCCGTTATTCAATTCCATCGAATTGAGATTTATCTTAGACATTAAGATTTTGATTAGTGTAGAGCCATTCTTGTCGTGTTGTATTAGGCATTGTTTGATTGTAATGGATAGGTGCTTCACATAGGGAAACTCAAGAATTATCTAAGAAACAACTTGTAATCCGAAGTAACTTGTTAGTATCTAAATATTAATTACGAAGAAATAAATACTAGAAGTTTTCGTAGGATATTATTATTATGAACTAGCGGCCGCCCGCGACTTCGTATCCCGTTTTACCCCCTTCATCTATCTTACGCGGTTTAGATTTTTTCATACAAATGTTTTTTCCCGCTAACTCCCGTTCCCGTGGGAATTTTGCAATATCCTGTTGTAACTAAGCTTTAGGTTTACTAAGATACCTGCATGCCAAATTTCAAGCGTCTAACCTAACTTAAGCGGTTTAGATTTTTCATACAAAAGGATTCTCCTGCTAATTCCCGTTACCGTGGGAATTCCTAAGTATTAACCTGCCCAGGAGTACGAAGAATAATTGTGCCAAGTTTCGTTAAAATCCGTCGAGTAGCTTTTGTTTCTATAAGGAACATACAGACAGACAGACAGACAAAAATTTTACTGATTGCATTTTTGGCATTAGTATCGATCACTAATCACCCCCTGATAGTTATTTTGAAAATATATTTCATGTACAGAATTGAGCTCTCTACAGATTTATTATAAGTATAGATTATCACCATTTAAAGGCAAAGATAACAGGAAAGCGTTGTCATAGTTTAAGTATAAAGTTGTATCAGCTCTGTACATAGCCCCGTAACGTAATCACAGATCGAGATGAGCAATACGTAAGACAACATTGATTTACAGTATCCAGCCGGCTAATCACAGCCACAGCGTCCCCGCCGCACACGTACCTGCGGCGACGTATTAATCACGATTCAATTGACTCGCGACTACTGCTGACCCGTTGAGGAACAAGCAGCAGCGGCGTATAAATCATGACTTAGACAAAAGCGACCGCCATATATCACTCCAGTCTTTTATCCGTGGAGAATGTGAAAAAATCGCGGCTGTCAAGAGTGTCGGTGGCGTTTTTGTGACGCGGCCCGCGAGGGCGGAGGCTGCTGCGCCGGCGCAACAATGTGCATTGTGCGAGGAGTGCACATATCTTCTCTCTGTTCTTTGTAATTTGTTATTTTTATTTACTGCTGGTCATATGCAACTCTAGGGTTCTGTTATATTCTTCAAACTGTCCAGGCCTGTTTAGTAAAAAGCGAACGAAATTCTTGCCTCGACTTACGAGCACCTTGTTCTCTTTTTGTTTGTTTGTAACACCCGTATATTGTCAATTTATAATCTACTAGTGTTTTTTTAAGTAGCTAAGAATGATGCACATATCGCCGATCATTCTCCGAAGGAAATAATATATGTAAGTTGGTATAACTACTCATTACATGTCATATTTGTATATACATGTACATATACATTAACACGAATAGAAAAATTAACTATTTATTTAGAATTATTCACAATTCGCATAATACATGTATCTTACTTTGGTTCCTTGTAAATTGTGATTAAATTAAATTGTGAACCTTATCGAAAATAAACTTAACGATCAACACGTCAACAAGTCGTTCTCTCAAAATCTTTAAAAAATCCGAGACTACTACAAATTAACAGACTTCTCGAAGAATGCACTATAAAAAACAATAAAACTGTATTTATTATAAAAAAGGACCCGAGAACATCAGATAAACACGTGTAGTCGGACCGCGATTAATCTAAGCTACCCCGTACCAGGTATCAACGGGACAGGGGTGTTTTTTCCCAAAGGTCGACCTTCTACGAAATTTTGGCGCAACGCTGGTAGCTGCTGCTGCGCGCCATCCGTCAAGCGCGAGCGGACGCAGACGCGCGGACGCCCTGCGATTTGTCGCTGTCGCGCGCGCATAAATATGCTGATCCGAATCGACTTTCAAATTGACTTTTTGTGTTAATTATATAAGTACCCAATATGGATTTATTGTCACGTGGATTTTAAATTCAAAAGACGTTTTTGTCCTGCTTTATAATTTGACTAACATGTCAACAGATTAAGAAACAGGATGAAGTTAATTCTATTTTAGACTGCTACAAGTAAAGAGTTTTCTAAAACTACAAAATTGGTAGAGGAGGTACTCTACCGTTACCGTCGGCCGTTTGGTGTAGTGGTTCGAAATGGACTAACTATGCCGAGAGGTCCCGGGTTCGATTCCCGGCCGGGCAGAAATGGAAAAGATAATTTTAATTTCTGTAACGGACTATGTATATTATGTAGTATTAATATATCCGTTAAGCTTAGCACCCATAACACAAGCTTTATTAGTTGCTTAGTTTTTTAAATTATTCAAAGATATTATTTATTTATTTTCTCGTATTATACTAATGTGCTTTAATAGTCACTTGTTTTTTTTTCTGTGATACTGACTCAAACATGTGCTAGGTCGCTCTCACGTGGATTTTTTTTCGTCACAGAAAGACACATCCATGTAGATTCAGTAGTCATGTTATTATGCAGGATCAAATGGGATGAAGGTTATCTCATTTAAAAGTGCGTAGTTTATCTCTGGATAAACTGGAATAACAATCAGGTGGGTGTTGATCGGCGTACGCGCATCTACAAGCCAAATGTCATCACATATTGATGAGTTCTCGAAATCTCCCGCCACCGTTACGCTCCTTGCGCATGTCATCTGCATACATTGCTCATGTTTTTCCAAATCGCCCAATGAGATGCGCCTGACCGCCACTAATGCGCTGTTAACACCTCGCGTTCTGGACGCGATCAATTTTATCACAATAGTTTTCTAAAATAATGAGGTTTTTTAAAAAATGAAATTGTTCGCAGCAGTGGAATCCTCTCACATAAATCAGATCAGTAAAAGAATCAGAGCGTCGCGATCGGTCTCGGCGTGGAGAATCGTCTAAAGGGTTCTTTTGGAGGGTACAATAATGGGGATATGATTTAGGTGACGGGGACAAAACAGAGGGCACAGGTGCACTTCTTAATAGTAAGGTTCCAAAGAAGTGATAACATCTTTGCCACTCGCGTCAGCAGCACGTCTGAGGGCTGCGCCCGCGCCGATTTATGTTTCCAAACGCGGGCTAAAGGTAGCAAAGATGTCATAAGACATGCCATCAGCGATGCACGGTAAAACCAAAAAATTTTTTTGTGACATCGTCAATAGTCATTATCAATATTATAGAAATGCTGTGTAAATTGTTTTTAATAAATAAATAAAACAGCAGGTTACGTATTTGTAAACAAGAAAGTTATAAGAAAAATAAATTATAATATCGACTGCTTTAAATCTTTTTAAGCTTAACTTCACCAATAAATTAATTAGTGTCAGTCTGAATTGCTTTTAGCAAAAGATAACTGTCACAGTATAAAATGAAAATTGTAATTCTAAATAGTTCTATAAGTTGTTTTAGTGTAATCCCTCCATTTAGAACGTCGGTAAGTCACCGAGATTGTTTGCGCGCGCGCCCGGCGTTGCACAATGCGCGCGTGTGTTTGTTTGCGCCTGACGTGGAGGGCCCTCGCGGCCGCTCGGCTGCGCTTTAATTGCAAAATAACGCGCCCTCGATCACTCCGAAGGGTTGATAACTAATCAGTCCCCGGCGAGCGGGGGCTATCTCCGAATTGACGCGACAACGCGTCTTTCTTTTGTTTTGCGGATGGTGTTGACAGACAAAATACGAGAATAGCGGATAGGATTACGAAACTTTCGGGAGACCGCGTTTTAATTAGAATTTTGCATGAACAGAGGTCTTCTAATAAGAAGACAATTCTGTTCCCGACAAATAATAATATAAAGTACATAAGCAAGCATGTATTACTAATGTAGTCATCGCTTTGAACGTCGCGTCCGCCTAACATAAAGTAGTTCGAGTGCCGGACTGGTAGTAGGTAGTTAGGTACTATGTTGCAAGTTTGGTCCCCGGTGAATTTCCTACTTCACACTAGAGTTAACCGTTACAGTATTAAATTTTATGTTTATTGCCTTGTAAAAAATGTAGTGAAAATACATTTAGAAAACACCGGAATAATAACTTAATTTTTTGCATAGCTAGTTACTCAGTAAATCTGTAAGTAAATAGTGTAGTACCTATACCTAATAAAAGTAAACAAATACCTAGAATATGTTACAATCTCCGTGTTAAAATGCCGTAGTGTTTGACGCGAACTGCCCGTAATCGTTTTCCCGTAAGCTCATGGTTTCTCGCTGGACGACATACATCTTATAAATTAACAAACCACTAAAAAAGTATTTATTGCACAATAGATTCTTGCATTTTTCCCAAGTCACTAAAATTACCACTTATTAACTAGCGTGAGGGAAAAATAACAAGAAAACATCAAACTAGTTTTTTAAAATGACTAGATAATGAAATATCACATTTCAGTAATCTCGTTGGTATGGGTAGTGTTTGAGAAAGGGTTTCGGTATAAATTCGTCTTGTGTAATTTAAGTACGGGCTGAGTTCGGCTGCGGAGGGCGGCCACTGCCTAATGTATTTGCGAAATAGTTTAATTTAGCGCGACATCGACGGGCTCGTCGACAGTTTTCATTAGCCGGGATCCCGGGATCCAGGGATTCCCGCGGCCGGGCTCGGGATCACGGACGCGACAAATTAAAAAGTAAGACGGATCGTGCGGCTGTGTGCGCGGGAGTGAATATTCATCGTTGTTAGCGCGGCTTAGCGTGACTTCTGATTGACGTCAGTTTACTCATCAATGTTCTGCGCGAGGAGGGTTAGCGAAGGATATAATTTGAATTACATTTGAATGAAGTATTGCTTTATACAGGTTTTCATTATGCCAGAATTTAGATTGCCCAATGAAACAAAGAAAAAAATATAAACAGTGGTTTCAAGTTTCAGTGGCTTCCAATATACACATACATACAGGTAGATAGGTACATCACAGGAAAAGTTCAGTTCAGCCATCTGCATTTTTGGAGCTTTTGCAGCAAGTGTGCGTTATACAAGTATTTGAGTTGTTATTTTTTGCTACCCCTTCACTACCTACGTTCTTTGTGGCAGCTTTTTAATATTAATATTTGAAATCAATGACTGAGTAGTAGGTACGAATACAATAAAATAAAAGACTTATCGCATTATGTATTGTTGAAGTTAATTTCTTGTCACATTACGCCATTGAACCAGGCATTATTGTTCCGAGTCGCATTCTGATCGGTTGAAAGTTGAAACCCAATCAATCGCGCCCCGTCCACATATTGGTGTAATTCGGGATGATTAGTGAATTGATTGTTTTTCCGTGGGACCGCAAGCGACCGCCCGCGGCGCTTTGTGCGGATACAGTGCACGGCCGGCGGAGATCAGCTAGTTTTATAGAGTCGGCAACTTAAGACAGGAAATCTGAGAACTCACTTTACAGGTTTTAGGCACTATTTTTGCAAACATTTTTTCTCCAAAGTAACACTTAGACATGTTAGGGGAAAGTCGGGTATATTGGACCAGCCCACAGATATAGATAGAATAGATACAGCAAGTAGCTCGTGAAAGCGTGCCATTCCAATATGTACAAATGGACATACATGGTCGAGTGATGTAGACGTTGTTATTTTAAAATCGATTTGCTCAATCGTTACACAGGATCTTAAAGAAAACGGGTCGCTTAGAAAATCCTATTTATCTTCAAAATCAAAAAGTTGGGTCAGCAACTTTATGAAACAAAACATATTGTCAAAACTACGTATTTTTATTTATTTTACGTTACATTAAAAATAAAAAGCTTGAAAGTCTTTATTTTAAGAAACTAGGTCAGGCACCTTTGAAGACACTGAAGACTATAAACTGAACCCTATAAAGATGGTACAATTTAGCATCCGGTCCAATATACTCGACTACTAGAAAACAGAAAGTAATATAAATAATAAAGTGTTACATATTTGTAATCTGTTACGTAGCCTGGCTGATATGGTTTGGCTACGCCGTGTGCGCTGGCCCAGCGTCGCTAGTGCTGCACACGTCATTAGATCGCCACGCGACATCGACACCCGTCAAACGATTCCAACAAACGCTTTTATCGATATAAACAAACAAAGCTTTGTTCCCTCCACCCCTGCTTCAGCACAATGACCGACACGACAGGAGTTGTGCAAATTATTTGGAAAACATAGACGTACTATTAATTTGCAATAAACGTTCGATCGATCAATTCTATTGTGAAGAATTCAGGGTTAAAAGGGCTTTGTTATCTACGTAGCAGTACCGTACTATTAAGTATTTTTCTTGTAAAAATAAAATGCCTTGTTTAAGAAGATTTTATTTAGAACTTCTTGCACTTTTAATTTATTAAGTGAAAATTTAATTAATTTATAATTATTTCACTTTTGTGTAGCATAACAGTTTGGCACTATTGTCTTGTATTTGTTATATTAATAGGTAACACTAGTAGATTGTCACTGCTTTGGTTTTTGTTTTCCTTTTTTGAAAATTACTTTGCGAACAATGTTATTGGTTACATAATTAGTAATATTAATAATAGTCATTAATACTGGTATAAGCTATATTATGTAATTGTTTGTTGTTCTGAATAAAATAAAATAAATAAATAAAATAAGAATAAAACTGTTGTTTGGTAATACTTGTTAAAATGTAGGTATGTCTAATATTTATGAAGTCAAAATTTGTTGCCAAATGTCAAAGTCAAAATGTAGGTATTGGAACATGGAATCTTAAAATGCAGGATTTTTGAGTAAATAGACGCGAGAAGCTAAATTACTTATTTGCTCATGGTAGTACAGCAAGTAATACTTAATACTTTGATAATGGGGCATAACACTATAAAATATGTTCATGCTTGGGCGGTTAATACTTTTCAGTAGCTACTACGATCAATTACGCTCATTTAAATTGTAGATTGGAAAAAATCCTTTTGAAGTCTGCGGTAAATGTTAGTTTTGTACTTGATTTATTTTGATAAAATTATTGCGATTCTTGATCCGAGACGCGAGATTAGCGATAAATGAATGTACAATAACGGAAACGCCGCGTGCGCCGAATGTTTGTAATGTCGCAGAAGTTATAACATTAAGGTGCAGTTTACTTTCGTAGCTAAGATGAACAGTGCCGTGTGTCGTCTTGTTTAATGATACCAAACTACCCACCCATACTAACTTAGTTTAGCAAACGTTTATTTTAATATATTTTTTATTTCTAAGTTCTCATGTATAAGTGAAGTAATACTTATGAGAATAAAGTTACTTTACCCGTAAGTAGTTTTGTCACGAAGTTTGTGACAATGTTAGGCCCATTGAAGTAATATTACTACGTATAGAACAGACATCGCGAACAAAATATGTACAGTGCGGGGTGCGGGGCGGGAATTTGACGGACAGCTGTCAGTCAAATCCATGACTATCAAGTTTCATAATTTATGGCGATAAAATCTGCACCAGAAAATGTCGTACTTCATTGATAGGATTGCACGAATAGTGACGTTCCTGCGGTCGCCTCATCATAGACATTGTGAATCGATTGTGAAAATAAACAAATCGGCTAAATTGTGTTAAATTTTCATTGTGCTCAATAGCAAAAAGNCTCAAAGTAACAGACGTAGCCCGCATAATTACCAAACTTTAGCGGCAATGGGCAGGGGACATAGCTCGCAGAAGAGATGGCCGTTTGGGCAGAAAATTTCTCGAGTGGCGCCCACGGATAGGAAGACGCAGTGTGGCTGGCCTCATTTTCCTGTGCTGCTCATATACATTCATGTATATGAACAGCACAGGAACGATTGTTGTGGAAATCCTCAGGGAAGCCTCTGTCCAACAGTAGACACCCTTTCATCAAGGAGGATACCATCCTCGTTGTCACTATAATTATTGTCAGTCATCATGACTTCTAAATTTGGTCTTTCTTGAGCGAAATTTCTTTAAGTCGATTTGAAGACAAATTATTTACAAAAATACGTATGAATTATAAATAAAACATCAATAATAAACATACAAATTATAATGAGGCAAACAATATCCTTAGTAAGAACCAAGTTGCCTTTGACGCACATAGGGACACCCGTGTCCCAATACAGATTTTTACATAATATTCATTATGCATACGAAGAAAATCGAAAATATGTAATAAAACGATAATTATACTTATTAGTGAATGTAAGTCGGAAGAAAAATAATGGCTAAAAAGCTGCTAAGTAATATTAAAATATTTTTTAATTTTGACGTCTAACGAATTTTTTTTTTCACATTTTGTGCCAGTATTTTTTTTACAAAAGGAATCGCGTTTTTTATTATTTATAGCGCATAAACATAAAAGATAACAATAAAATTAAAGAATATTAAACTACAAAGGGTTTAACTTAACTAGTATTACTGTAAATCGTAAAAATTAAGCGGGGACAAATGTGTCCCATATGCGTGAAAGGGTTAATATGTATCTGGAGTTATTTGAACAGTATTTTCGTCTATAGGATGGCATATTTCAAAAAACAAAACTGCACTCAAGCGTGTTGTCACAGCAACCGCTGAGCACATACTAATTGAATTTCGGTCCATGGACCTGTGTGCTTACCATGAGTTTACGTTAGGTGTGCTCGCTAGCGACTGCGTAAAAAAATGACATTTAATTGTTTGACATATTGTGCAGCGCCCCTAGCGGCTACTTTCAAGAAACAAAATCTTCATAGAGATTTTTGACGTACTCGCTAGCGAGCACACCTAACGTAAACTCATGGTAAGTACACTGTTTGCGTGCCAGAAACAGTCTAGTTGACATGTCTTCTCTAGTACGTAGTACATTATAACTCAATGGTTGGGCCCTTATTTTTGGCCTCTGCTCATATTACTACAACTATGTGCTTACCCTTATGTGACATAATATTATGTATAATCAGAAATGTTATTTTCATAATAAATGTTAGTTATAAAAGTTTATGTAGTTTATGTAGTTTATGTAACTCTATATGTGTTATAGAATGCTGTTTGTTTTCCTAACAATAAAATAAATAAAATAAATAAATAAATACATTATGTTGCTGGTATGCCTTATATAAATAAATAAACAATAGATACGCATATTAGTTCACCTCGCAAATGGGTACACAAATGGCATCGCTAACTTGTTGCCCTATTCCTCGTGTTTCAGCCTATTATGTAAACAGGACAAAAACCTGACTCTCTCTTCATTTTGCAATACAGGGCATAATCATCATCAAAAGCAAGACGGAACCTTTCACGCCATGCTATCCGCCAAAACCCTATTTTATCTTTTTTCTACATTTAATCTACTTTAAAAACGGACTTGTTTTTTTAAAATTTATTTTATATACCAACAATATTACATACTAAGTCATTACATTTTAATTAAAGTGATTGTTTTTAATTCTGTTTCATATAAGTAATTTATATTGCCTATATTCCCGATTATTTCAAGATGCTTTAATCGAGCTTGAACAGGTGGCCCCACCAAAAATATTAACTTGAATCAGTTCAGTTGTTTTTTCAGTGTTCTGAAAATACACTATAAAACTCATAAAACTCATTTATTTCTATAAATAGGCTTAAAAAAGCACTTTTCTGTCGCATTTTTTTAAACTTTGTGTGTTGATATCTTAGAGAATTGTTATCTATTTTGGATGAATATTACAGGAAAAATGGAACCTTAAGGCTGCCACAGTTGCGGCATGGTGATATGATTAGCTGCGCGCTGGGAGCAGGAATGCGCTAACGGCGTGGTCTGGCGCCGTATATGGCGCGCACCCTGCGACTAGTGCCGCGGCGGTTGCGCAGGAGCGCTGCTCGACATTTACTGCTTAGCTTAAACGTTAAAAACGGAAGGCCAATAGTGGTTTTATAGATAAACCATAGTGCATTTTTTGTGCTTTTGTAACATGAGATCTCAATGCAATAATGTGTGACGCTACGTTAATAATTAAGAGAGAAAATTGTCCAGAGCGTTGACTCAGAAGACTGCAGCCTGAACACATTATCGGCTTTTATTTAACAATTAGCTGACCCGGGGAATTTCCTACCGACTATGTTGATCAAAGAAGTCTAATGGCGAAAATGTTCTTCAAATCGACTGGACCAATCGGAGCCTATTCAATACAAACAAACAAAAAATGTAAAACCGGAGTTTATTTGTCTTTAAATGTAGAGTCTTGTTTGATGTTTTTACGTACCGTGTTATTAAATATACTCGTATTATATTTTTACAAAAGTGCGTAGTTTTTAAAGATGCCTCTAGATCCAGTCAAAGATCGTGGACCAGTTTGCAGTTGGGTGAGCAAGTAAGGCAAGGCAGGTCGGAAGCGGGATGGAGCTGCCAGGAGCCAGCGAGCTGTGAAGGCGTCGGCGGCGGGTGACAGCTCGCGCGCGCCAGGGCTGCCACCAACGTATAATATTCAGCTGGTTTTACAGTGATTAAAAAATAGTTTTACTGTTACTCCAACTCCCTTACTTGTAAATACCGTCTAAAGTCCTGGACCTCTATGATGCATGCTCTTGCGTGGTTTGATGGTTCATGATCATCACAATAATTTTGTCCTCAGCGAAATTTAAAATCGCTTACATTATAGTAGGTACAATTCGGCCAGGCAACCGTAATGCAAAATAGTGAATGGGCACTACAGGTAGATGGTAATTATCGAGACCAACATAAAAGTACTGGTTTGATTTGGCATCACCTTGTAACAAACGGAAGCAGACCAATGTTTTGCGAGACAATGCAAAGTGCACAATGTAGATTGTAGAGGTCTTGTCATTCCAAAACAGTTATTATCTAGCTTACAGTAATATAAAAAAAAATAACGCACTAAACATCATTAAATAATTTGAATAAAACAAATCACAAAAACATAAATTACACAATCGAATTCAAGTTCGAAGCGTTCTCTTTTAGTTTAACTTGGTAGGTAATGATTTTGGCGAATAGCTAAAGCTCCCGTTGAGTAGTTGCTGAAGTTTTTCACACGTTTTTTTGCTGATGTTAAGTGAGATGCAGTCTAGTTTACTTGTTTGATTGTTGTTCTTATGGTGTTCAGCCATCGGTGGCCAATGACAACCCTTAATTTAGCTAAAGTTCAAGGCTCTACCTACCTGTTTTGTGATTAACAATTTCTCGAAGAAGCTCCGATAACATGTCAAAAACGTCATTAAGTTAACATCGTGTAGGTGTGTGGAAGATGTTTATGGGTCGATTGGTTTCCATACACGTGTCCTAAGTTGTTTTATAATCATACTTTGACGTCATCGCACAGCTCACACCTGAGGGAAAATGAGTCTCGAAATATTCTCGTAGTTATTAAATATCAACGATAGAGTATTTCTTACCTACTTAGAAAAATTAGGTATTTATTTTTAATACAAATTATTACATTTTAATAATGTTTTAATTATGTTATCTCAAAAAATTACAATGATAGTTCATNCAGTTAATATTTCAGTGACCGTCAAGGGTCGTTATTTGTAGTTTATTCAAGTTCACTGTGGTGATTTCCCTTTGATTGCGGCGGTCGCAGGTCGCGGCTCGCGCTATCATTTATTAAATTAACGCGAACAAGGGTGCGTCTGAGTGAGCTCGCATTTGCATAGCAGGCGCGGTTACTCCGAGCTTTAATTTTCACGTTTTCGCACTCGCAGGGTCTGTTGTAGGTACTCAATTATTTGTCATTTCTACAAGATGAAGTGTTCATTTTTCGAATAACAACATTGTTTTCATACTTTGCTTTACAAGTCGATGTTTTCACTCCTCTATTAAAACACTTATTTATTAAAACGGTCAGATGAAAGTTTTTTGTATTTGCAGGTATACCATGTTTTTAATGGAGATTTTAATTATTCAGCCGCCTTGTGAACACAGTGGGTAATCTAGTTGCCAATTAACACGAGCGATCCTTATTTGCAGTTTCAATCAACGCCGCACCTTTGATTGTGGCGGCTGCCAACTTCCTTTATGAGAGCTACCGTTTCCCGAGTTAAGCATTTAGTCCGCGTGAGCTGCCCGCGTTCCGAAAGGCTTCCGAGCGCAAACAAACGAGACAATTACACGGTACAGGTGTCAAGTGGTCCGCATACGAATTGCAAAGCAGGCACTCCTCAAATAATGAGCGCAGCCCTCGCGGCTCGAGGGCGCGGCCGGCGCGGGCGCTGCTGGTGTTTCTTTGACGGAGCGGAGGTGGCGCCACTCGAGGGCACTCGCGCCGATATTAAGTTTGTTTTGTCTCGCGAGGGCGACGCTGATTTAAATGCGAAAGACTCGCGACGCGCGGGCAGCTTTATTTTTATTTGCGACGCCCACGAGTGCTCCCTTAGCATAGACAAACATCCGAGCATTTGTCATTACGTTTGTTGGCGTCCATTAGTGTGAAGGAGCCCAGCACTCGTATAATGCGGAAGTATGACTGAAAGCCTTGGAAGAGGATGATCTTTGGAGGTTCGAGAGTGCTCTGGCATGAAACGCTTTGCGATCTCCGATCCGAGAATAATAAATTTTCACTTCGAATTTGGAAGGGGTGGTAACAATATTACTTTCAGTCTCAGTCATCAAGAATCAAATGGAGTGAATGTTTAGTTGAGATGGTCTTTAGAGATCCTAGATGTTTGAAGTTATTGCGTCAGTGGAGACATTAAGGCATCAAGGTGAGGTCGTGAGGCGCTCGGCGACACGTGTGCCGGTGGTCTGCGCTGGGAGCGCGCCGTCGTGACGCCCGCGACACCTCTGGCACGACGCCACCCGCTATCATGTCACATTCATTGATAAGGAGCCGGCAGATATGATGTTACACGAAGATTCCCACCTAATACTAAAAAATTGGTAGTTTGGTCAGGTCGTCATTCTATGTCATCTATCCTACTTAATATTATAAATGCAAAAGTTTGGATGTCAGGATGTCTGGAATATCTGGATGTTTGTTACTCTTTCACGCAAAAACAACTGAACGGATTTTGATGAAACTTTACAGTATTATTGTTTATAACCCAGATTAACATATAGGTTATAATTTATGACGATCTGTGACAAACTAATTTCACGCGGGTGAAGCCGCGGGAAAAAGCTAGTCTATTATAATGGAGACGATGAGAAAGTAGCCTACAAATAGACTTAAAAAAAATTGAATTGAAAATAGGATCAGGCACGCTGATCTACCATGAATTATCTATGCTCCTGGGATGTGAATGTGATGTGCATGTATCTTTGATTGAAAAATTAACGGATCATTTGTTTGATTACATTTTTTATTGTATTTTTTTACTATCATTAGCCATAGCATTCTTTAATTATATTATTATGATTAACCACATAATGATTGTAGTGACATCATGTGATGATGTGACATCTAAGTAGATGTGAAAAAATGTAGAAAAAAAATCTACTTTACAGAGGAATCCACAGCCTTTAAGGCCATTCACTGCGTTACAACTTCTAGCAGGATGCCGTTGTACGAGAAATTTAATTTGTAAGAATATGACTGTTTTATAAATCTTATCTTTAATTGGTTTGTATCTTTACTATTATTTTCCAAATGTGGCACACATTACTCTAAATTGGTGTAATTTTCAGTTATTGAAAAAAAAATTAAGTGATACCTACAATATTTCACTAAAAACCATAGCTCTACATGGGGTTGCCGTGACTTTTGCTTCACGCACGAAGTCTACTAAATTTGATTACTTTTTTATGGGCCATTGTTTAGTATTTTAGTGTCTAGAATTAGCTTGTGAATACTAAAAAAATATATTTGCTGGTAAAAATCTCAGATTCTATGATCTGAGGGTAAAATACATAGCACGAATAAATGGAATAGCTAACTTTTTAGCTAACAGAAAGTTTGCGTTTTGGTTTTAATGCGACGAGTTTTAATGAAGTGTACCAGTGCGGTAAAGGTTACGTGTGGCTTTTGTTGAATTGCGATGTGAAAAAGAGTTATTTTTCAAGTTTGAGTTTAATAAGTGACATCAAAAATGAAACATGGATTTTGAAAACGGAAAGCATCCTAAAAACAAACACAGGATCGCTGGAAGAGCGCGAAAAGGCGCGAATATTTCGCGAGTGGCGCCGCCCACGCGCTCTGCGCCAATGGCCGCCGCGCGCGCCCGCCATTGGCCGGGATACGGCGAAAAAACGCGGCAAGGAAAAACAATGGCACTCACTTGCACGGCCGGTACTTGCGCCCGCTCATTGCGGCCAGGCGGCCAGCGTAGCCGGAGCCGCGCTGATGTCACCGCGATGGCTCTGCGCGCGGCGGCCGCTAGGTGGCGCGGTCGCGGCCGCCGGCGCGCAATTTGCTCCCGAGGAATGGCCAATTAGGTTATTATAGCGCAAATAACCGCCGATAAATAAGCCTTATCGGCGCAAGAAATCAGTTAATTACATGTGTGCGTAACTATGAAATTGTTCTCGAGGAGTTTCCATCGAAGTCAATATTTTATACCCGGGTTTTATATCAATTTCCAGCATCAAAAAGTTAATTTGTGGGAGTAGATACTATCATTTAATTTAAAACGCTATTATGCATAGAAATACTTAACGAGCATGTAAAAGTTAGTAATAATGGACACTCTTGTGTCATTTGTTTTTAACTTATTAGGTCGGACCATCGTAGAAAGTAGTTTTGCACCATTTTAATTTAGTATCTTAGTAAATAAAGTTTTAGAAAGCGGATTCAATTGTCATAATAATATGAAAATCATAAAAAAATGAAAATAATTAGTAGTAGTTAAATATTTAGTCAAACATCGAAAGCTCTTATAAGTGGCCTTTGAACCGAAAAGTTAATCATAATATCGGTATGGTAGCAGTTGCGAGCAATTTGCATTAGCAGAAGGAAGCATCGCGCACCCTGACCTGTGCTCGCGGTCTCACAAGCAGCAGCGCCGGGTCACGCTCCGCATTGTCCGCGCGTCGGCGAGTCGTGTCGCTGTCGCGGGAGCTGCGACTACGCACTGCCACAATTAGCTAACAACAGTCTATTGTGGCTGAGGGTAGAAGCTTCGTATTATATTCACGAATTGCAATTGATATTGATGATTTGCAACTTGTGCGGGGCAGGAAGTTTCTAGAGGAACACACTCGCACAGTTGTGCACTGCCAACCAAGATGTTTAGCTCTAAGATACCTACAATATAACATCCAATGCATAACATGATGCAATGAATAAGTGAAATAAGAATCATCTAAGTGATGGGGATGGAAGTGCTGTCGGGTGGAACGATGGCAAAAAGAGGCGGCAGAGATTAGCCCGGATAAGTGATACATGCGATAGGAGATGCACTGCAGTAAATACATCTCCAGCTCTACGCAGCGCCAAGGGGTCAAGCCGATCCGCAATATCCTGGCATCAACGATTGGAGTCGCTCTCTGTTCAATGCGGTCCGCTGGAGAAGGATAAGCTGGTCGCATCAGGTTACATCAAGAGTTGCAAACGTTGCAGCACAATGTAGAGCATGCAAGTGTAGATAAATGAACATGTTTATTAAGACTAGGACACAAGCAAGTTTAGTCGCTCAGTTATTGTGTTAAAATTATAATAATTACGTTTTTGTATGAAAGTAAAGCGTGAGAAGTCAGAAAATGGTCAAATACTACTGGGGAAATAAGGTAGAGTTACTCATATAGTTTACGGAAACTTTATGGGTAACTCTACCTTCAATTTCTTTCCCTTCTTCCGTGATAATACTGTAGGTGTCACGGGACACCTAGAGTATTCGCAAGTATTATTACGTGTTGTTACATAAAACTGATACACACGACGAAGTAATATCATTAAATCGCTAATACTCATCATCACTACATACAATCCGCTTCGCTGTCTGTCCTTATGTAGGTATGCTTAGATCTTTAAAACTACGGAATGGATTTCGATGCGGTTTTTTGAATAGATAGAGTGATTCAAGAGGAAGGTTTTTAAGTTTAATACATTGTTTACCTGAGCGAAGTAGGGGCGGGTCGCTAGTCTATATATATAAAAATGAAACCCGTTTCGCGTTGTCACGGCATCACGTGTGAACGGCTGAACCGATTTCGATAATTCTTTTTTTTAAATGTTTGTGGAAGTCCAAGGATGGTTCTTACGGAAAAAAATATTAAGAAAATCTCTACGCTAAGGCGGTACGAAGTTCGCCAGGTCAGCTAGTTATTAATAAATCAATACTCGGCTAATGTAATAATTTAGTTATGTCAGGAGTAAATTACATTTGAATTGAACGGTACGGCTGCGACCATGTCGTGGCGACATTGACCGCGCTTAATTGCCGGTTATTAAAATGAGTCGCATTTGCGTGCGCGCGCGCACCGATCAGCGCATGACAGGCGCCGAGCGCTTGATTAATGACGCCGATTGAGTTTTGACGGGCGCTTCACGCGAGCGTGTCGCGGGCGGCGGGTGCGGCTGTCGCGGAGATGTCGCAGGTGATGAGCATGAAATGCGCTGAACAAAAATTTACCATGACGAGACAAAACCGTACGAAATTGTCGAAAATGAAGCAATGGATATTTTTTGGTTATTAATGTCTCATTCGCGTAATTAATTAATTGCAGACATCAATTTAATTCAGCGAATAACATGACGTGTGTGTGATACACATTAAACTTGAAAGTTTCCATTGCGTCTAGAAGAAAATTAATGTTGCAGCTGCCATAATGAATGCTACTTTTTATAGTAACGTTTACTGTGTGCATTATTGCCGTTCCTCTTCACGGCATAGTATTAAATATATTTACTGTATCGAACGAAACGTTTTTGTGAATACGTAGATAGAGTCATTATTTTCAAGAACGATAACGTAAGTACATTTACGGTAACTGTAAGAAAGGCTTAGTTTATCGGCATCCATTCGGCTGTAAACGGGCGACCGGTGCGTCCCGTCGGCCGTCGTCACGATAAAAACTTTATTGCCATGTACACCGGCTTATGTGCACATATGCTCCGTAGGCAACGTCTAAAAACGCGGCTGAGTGACATAAATATTGTATAGACGAACGCAGAATACTTAATGAGGCGTGCGGTGGCTCCTGCAGCCGCGGCCTCACGACGCTGCGGGACAAATTGGTTGCACAGCATCGACAATCTTAGGCCATGTAGTAAAAGAACAACTTTGCTTTGTCAATCAAATATTATGTTAGAGACAGCTGTGTTTATTTTTGACTGGTCAAGTCACAATATCCTCATTCTTCTCAAAAGTTTAGGTGTTAAGCTCCCCTTTTAGGGATTCTTAACTAATTTCGCGAAGAACAAGTAAGGAGAGACACACGTACGAAAATGTTTATTTCAAAAGTCTCACGCACTTTCATTGACAAAATAAAATCATAAACTTTAAAACTGTCATTAAAAGTTTGGAATAATGATATTGATAAAGAAATCACCGTCTCATAAACATTTCTAACTCATTCCAGAGCCGATGCGTATCTTCGCGAATCCATGTCCGCAACTCGTATAAAAGCATCAGTATTCGCAATTGGTCGCATCTCTACCTTTCCTGTACTTTCAACTTTATTACTAATGGTGTAAGGTATAAAACAGATGACGAGAGCTCTTTTTTGGAGCATTCAGAATGGTTTTTCTACGCGTTGTCTTAGTTTTGGAAAGTGTGTGCTAAGTAGGATCTGAGGAAGGTTTTAATCGTATTGCGTTTGTATGGTGCGACGTGTGCTTGCCTCTAGGGTTGGCACATTGCTATTATTCATCAAAAATTTTAAGCNATTTAAGCAATTTTAGGAATTTGTAATCATCATCATCATCATCATTTCAGCCATAGAAAGTCTACTGCTGAACATAGGCCTCCTCCAATGACTTACACTTCCCAATTTGTAATAATTGGTTAAAAAAAAAATTCAATAAGGACTTTTTCAGTTGGATGAGGCAAAAAAATTACATTCTACCTCTTGAAAAATATTCGATCAGTACCTATACGTTAAGTCACTAACATAGTGTTAGTAGTTATTAACTAGTTATACGTATACAACGTACAAAAAATAACCTTGTATAAAATTGTATGTTAGTCGTTATTTTATAAACATACGAGTGACAGTTTTTGTTCCTAAAAGGTCAAAATACTCTTTATCTAATATTATGTTAGTGACTTAAGCTTATTATGAACGAATGTTTTTCAGGGAATATTTTTTTTTTTTGCCTCATCCAAGTGAAAAATTACGTAATCGAGAATATCCACGAATGACAAAAAACGCGAAAGTCATAAAATTACTTAAAAAGACAATTTTAAGGTAAAGTGTAACTGAAAAATCCTGGTTAGTTATAAGTATTATAAAAACCTTGTAAGATTACAGAACGAGTCCAAAGCGCTTACAAGCTTAAAAATAAATTAAAATGTCATAAGTTACATAGGCACAAATAAAATACATGCCGTTCATAAATTAATACAAATATATGAATAATTAATACTGTTAATGGTTAAATATATGCCTAGGACATACTACTAAGTCAATTTTCAACAGAACAATAAAATAAACAAAGGTCAATGGTCAAAAACATGTCAATAATAGAAGTTTCAGGACTTTCAGGGAGTCACGTAGTGTATGTATGTTGCACTAGGGAGGAACCTTTAGAGATGTACGAGTATGACTATGGTTGTAGGCTCTGGAGCCGAGCACCAGGCGACCACCGAGCGGGCCGGGCGGGCNTTTTAAGCAATTTTAGGAATTTGTAATAATTGGTTAAAAAAATTATTTCAATAAGAAATTTTTCAGTTGGACTCATCCAACTGATTTAATTTTTTTGCCTCAGCAAATTCGATTCGATCTGTAGGTATACGCTAATTAATAACTACTAACATTATGTTACTGATAACATAGTGTTAGTAGTTATAAATTAGTTATACGTATATAAAATTGTATGTTAGTTGTTATTTTATAAACATACGAGTGAGAGTTTTTGTTCCTAAAATTTCAAAATCCTCTTTATCTAATATTATGTTAGTGACTTAAGCTTATTATGAACGAATGTTTTTCAGGGAATAGAATTTTTTTTTTGCCTCATCCAAGTGAAAAATTACGTAATCGAGAATATCCACGAATGACAAAAAACGCGAAAGTCATAAAATTACTTAAAAAGACAATAATTTTAAGGCAAAGTGTAACTGAAAAATCCTGGTTAGTTATAAGTATTATAAAACCCTTGTAAGATTACAGAACGAGTCCAAAGCGCTTATAAGCTTAAAAATAAATTAAAATGTCAATATAAGTAACATAGGCACAAATAAAATACATGCCGTTCATAAATTAATACAAATAAATGAATATAAATATATCAAAAGAGAAACTGACTGACTGTCAGACCAACGTACAGCCTAAACGGCTAAACGTGTAGGCACTTGAAATTTGGAAGGGACGTAGCTTAGGTACCGCAGGGGTGCACTAAGAAAGGAATTCCCGAAATTCCTACGGGAACGGGAAATATCGGGAAAATCCTTTTGTATGAAAAATATAAACCGCTTAAGTTAGACGCTTGAAATTTGGCATGCAGGTACCTTAGTAAACTTAAAGCTTAGTTACAACAGGATATTGCAAAATTCCCACGGGAAAGGGAGTTAGCGGGAAAAAACATTTGTATGAAAAAATCTAAATCGCGTAAGATAGATGAAGGGGGTAAAACGGGATCCACGCGTACGAAGTCGCGGGCGGCCGCTAGTAAATAATAATGTTAATGGTCAAATAAGACAAGCCTAAGACATACTACTAAGTCAATTTTCAACAGAACAATAAAACATGTATGTTGCGATAGGAAGGAACCATTAGAGATGTACGAGTATGACTATGGTTGTAGGCTCTGGAGCCGAGTACCAGGACGCGGGGCGGGCACGCGGGCAGCCCTGCGCGGGCGCGCGGCCGCATTCCGCCGCGCGGGCAGCTCGTTGGTATTCCGCGACGCGCGCAACCGAACGCGCAAAAAAGACAATGACTCCGTATTTTATACGACCCTAAACGTTCCATCAGCGTATTGATACGATTCCCTCTGTCTGTCTGTCTTGTCCTTAAATGATCGCCCGAGTTCGCCCGCTGATTTTGTGTCCGCGAGCTTTTTGCGTCTATTCCGGGCTCCTACCGGCGCGCAGCAGACATTATAATAATTTGGCGATGCGGCGAACGTATTGAATTCATAACCGCGTTTTTCTGATAACGTTGCGGGATCGATAACTAATATGGGCCTCGACTCCACTTCAACAAATAGTGTTTTTNTATGTTTAACCACCCTGTATAATCCGGCTGTATCTCCAGGTCACCTAGATACATTCCATAGCAGCTGTAATAGACATTTAGGTACATACATTTACTAATTTTGGTGATAAATAGGCATTTTGTATTAGTTTTTGTATAACGCCTGAACAAAAACAAATGGTAATATTTTGGTGTTATACATAGATTTCGAATATAAAAAATATATAATTTAACTAATTAAGACATGACAAAAAAAATGAGGTATGTCTCGTTTCTGTCGGGTCTGGGTTTTTTTTTGTATGGGGCGTGACCGTTCTTCTTTCTTTATTTGTTTAGACTAATAAATAGTTCTTACAAATCGTCATTTTGCTCTCATCTTATCGTCATGTCTCATAATCTTTTTACCCGACCTAATAACTTGTTTAGCCAATTGAAAAATGAAATACAGCATTAACGTAATAAAATCAATATGTACATGAAGGTGGGGGCGCACCGGCTCCCGGCAGCTGCGCGCGCGCTCCCAGGAACCCGCTGTTTGCGCCCTGAGACAACATTAACTTTGTCCCAGTGTTTGTCGAGCGGCTTCGAACGGGGCTCTCTAACGACCTCAAAAAGATATAAGCGACAGCCCTAATGAGAAAAGTTGAGTCGTTTTTGTTACAAGTGTTAGCTAGCTTTGATCATAATGTGTGTATGTGAAACAGAGGCTTTGTGGTGGAAATCTGTGGAGCCGCCGTTGACTCAAGCGGGCGTCAGCGGTGACAATGCGTTTGACGCCGCCGCGCCCGCTGCTGCGAGCTTTGTAATTACCACCCGTGTGGCGATACTCACAAGTCCTTGTCAGTGTGACTAACAAATAAGGCAGTTGAAAGGATTTGGGGCAATTGATATGCAAGTAGAGTTTCCACTGGAGACATTAAGTTTTGAAGAAATGATCTATGTAGTGCGAGTCGGGGTAGTGGAAGCTAGAATTGAACTCGCTTATCAAGCAAAAAAAAAAAACAGCTCATAACGCAATTTACGCAATGAAGAAAAGCCATCACGTTGGGTTAACCCTATCATGACGGATGTTTTATCTCTTGTCGGTTGGATTGCCAAAGTTCTAGTAGAGTCAGTTAAAGTTAAATTATTTATGCTTGCCGGCGTGTGATGTCACAGGTTAATTTTTTGGGTAGTCACAGAAAACGAGTCAGTCACTGACTGACAGTCAGTGACTTAAGCACCACGTTGGTTCCCATTATTGTTCTTCTGACTAGTTAGTTGGTTCAAGTGCATAAGCGACGCGTTTGTAAACTTTGATAAAGTGGAGAGGAGGAAAAGTCCAGATAATGTCAAAAACACGCGGACTACTTTTTCAGTTGAACGAAACAAGAATGTTACAGACAAGGCCTTATCACAATGACTCATCCATCGGTTCACATTCGGTTGCGTCGACAATGGATGACCATGCTGCGCCGGCGCACGTACGGCGCTGCAGGAAGGACGCCTCAATGACAATGCCACTTGACACTTTAGTCTTTGATGACGTCACGCCATGAAAGGCTTCCTAAGACCATTGAGTTATAATGTACTACGTACCTACTAATATTACTTCAATGCCTAAGACACACAAATTATTAAGTTATATTTGTATTGTATCGGTATGACATTTATTCACCATTATTTGAGACTAGCTGACCTGGCGAACTTCGTATAGCCTACCTATGTTCATCAGAAATAATGTAGGATTCTAATAATAATAAATAAAATAAATAGTTTATTCATTAAAAATAAGAGCATTACAAGAAATTATTATGCTAGAGTTTACATATACGGTTCATAGTCTTTTGTAGCCTGAGCTAGGTTAAAAACCTGTGTTTCAAGCGAAAAAAGCTCACACGTTAAATAGAAATTAAATAAATTAACAATTAGCTTTATTAAATACAAATATTAAGAATACTTAGGTTACATAGGTACTACAAGTAGCTCCTCAGTTGAATCATATTGGTACTAATGGTTCTATTCTATTTTTTCAAGGGAAAGAGATACCTACAGAGATTCAATATAAAGACATAGCATCTCTCTTGTACCTACTGAGTGATTAATTTCTTCAGAAAATATGTAATTTCGGTTAGCGTTACTAAGTGTGCACCAGCTCAATCTTGGCTAAGCTATCCAAGTGAAGTGAGGTAAAGTTACCAAAGAGGAAATCAAAGTATCTCAGCCATATGACTATAAACGCCATGTGTATATGGAACAATAGGCATTGTGAAAAAGCTGGCGTAGGAAGCAGTGCGTAGTCCATCGGTCTAAAAACTCGCGCGGACGCGCAACGCCTCTGACGCCCGCGCCGATCTAGTGCTGATCTATGAATATTCACGATCAGACGTAGACCATAAACAAGGAGCCAGGGCTATTGTGATATCCTATCCGGTATATGGACATTAGATTGGATGCAAAATCCTTAAAAATCCTTGACATAAATAAGGAGGGAGGGACATGCAGTTAGTTAAAATTGAATAGAGTTTCCTGTTTTTGAATGTAGAGCTCTACATAGAACCAAGAAGTCAGTAATTGTACCAAAAAGCGATCGGAACTGTTTAAGCTTGATGTCCAACAAATAACTGAGTAACCACAGAACAACCCAGAAAACCACCGGTCTTGCCGTCACGTGCGCGAATGATTCATAAACGCGCAATAGTGATAATGTAATGTTTGAGCGCGATGCGCTTTGAGGTCCCGCCGCTGCAGCGCTGCAGCGGTCGACATCTCGCGTGTTAACATGATGCACCAGATTGCATGCACTAGTGCCGTGACACTTCGAAAATGTAATGGTTTAATTAATGAGTCTATGTTAGGAGAACTTTTGTCTTTGAGAAAGTTACGATGGAAGAGGACTTTATATCGGCATACTTATTAAACAAAGAAAATGTCTTAATAACAAAAATAAATCGGAAGGTAAAATTGATATTTTAATCAATTTGTATAGGTAAGTATTGAAGGAAACCCGCCAAGGTTCTACTGGTATCTAGCCAATACTCGGTCGTAGGGCACATTTAAGAAAATATTTTGGTTTTAGTGTATATTAATTAAATGTTTAGGCGTCGCAAAATCAGCAGTAAAAAATTTAGCAATGTTAAATTACAATGTAGGATGTCCAAGTAAAATATGTACAGTATCACGGCGACTTGGGTAAGAAAACGAAGGCACGCTAGCCAGCACTGCACTATGCGGAGATTGTAATTGGACACGAGGCAGCTCCCTGTGAATGGGAATGAGTTTCTATTTACTTCACACCTGCAGGATTAACGGCGGCTTACATAGCTGCGTGAAGATGCGAATCCAATGCTTTGCTGCAATTTTTCGAAAGCATGATATTATCGTCCTATGATTTTGTTTTTGCCTTATAGTCGATAGTAATATCGTTATTGACAGCAATATCGATATCACTATCGACTATCTATATCACACATATCACATCTACAAAGATGTGAAACAGTTTGTGGTCTACTCGATGGAGAATTTTCATATGACAAGTTTGCTGCTCGTGGCTTCTTGAAAGAGCTAGCGTTTTACTGGTTATTATGTACGTTCCTACGACTTGCGCGCTGTTTTCCTGTCAACAGAGGCTGTCGATGTCGATTGCCATTTCGTCACGCGGAGGCGACGCAGCCCGAATGTGTCGTGTCGTGGCCGCATATTAGCTCGTAGGGCATTCTCACGTCGGGCGCGGTTAGCGCGAACCGCACCGTTAATCAATCGCGGACCGTGGGAGAGGCGCGGCCACGTGCGCCCGCGCCGCCCTCGCCGCCGCCAGCGCATGACGAGCGCTCGCCATAATTTACAATGACAACTCGTTGCGAAGACGAACGGAGACAAAGCCTCTTTGTCCCGACGTTCCGTCAGCTCTCAAACCCTATTTATAGCTCGATACGTCCCCGTTTTGACGGACGTCGTGGATGAAAAATACGGCGCAGCGAGGGCAGCGCGCATTCTGCGCAGGCGCGAAATACGAAACAATAGCGGTTTAAAATACAATGAGTGCGACCTGAAATACATAACATCAGCGACATTCCCGTCACGACCGCGCGCTTACCTTTTTCGACTATTTTGTTCGTGTCGCGCGCGGCGGCTGCTGCGAGCGCGCCGCCGATCACGAGCCAGCGACCTCTCCTTATTAATAACGTGGTTTGAATTGGAAATTGTGGAAATAATAACGCTAACATCCTCGCCGCTTCCTCTGTTCCTCCCACGGAGCGTAGGCCAGCACTCGGAGCCACTGCTGCCTTAGCATTCGGCGCGGCACTCGGCCGCGCGGAGCATATGCGATGCGGTCGTGATGGGCGCGCGATGCAGCGAGGGCCACTAATTGGCGTTGGCAATTCAGCGTGACGGCGCGGAGACACGACCGCGCCGTGGCCGGCACATCCTAGCCTAATTGTCGCGGTCGCACCGCTTAGCATACATTACAATAGGGATCAGCCATTCCGCTGATGTCTTAGTTTATGCTGCTGAGACATTCCAGCATACCGTGCGAAACTACATCCAAAGTGTTTGCACCAAGGTCTCGTTTCGATCGTGCCAGGCGTTCGTGTTGGGACAGTCTTCCGCGGCCGCGTGGAGCGGTCGCCTGCGAGTGGATACGCAAATTGTCTAATTATCGCAGTGGTCACCGGGGACGAGGTGTGGTGTCTTAATAAGAATTACATGCAAATGCCAATTCCGTGTGCACATTGTTTGGGAGCATTGCGATGAGCCGATATGTATGATGCGCAAGTTGTGTTAGAGTCGTTTAACGACCATTTGCGCATTTTTTTTTTCGCGACGCTGCAAGTGGTGCAGGTGTCGACTAGCGCTGCAGCCGGGCGCGCTCCTGGCACGAGGTCGTTTGCGCGCGTCGTGCGCAATGTGCACTTTTATTGCGTGACAAATATGCAAACAACGCACACATTTGGTACATAAATGAACCCAAAAGTTATTTGTCTCAAGATTGCATTGTTGTGGTTGGATAAAATAACGAATGAAAGATGAAAATGGAATAAAACACCACCAGCATTATTTTAGCGACTGCTAGTCTACTGCTGGTCTGCTGGGTCCATTTAGGAAGTAGTTTAATAAACCTTTTTGAAGAGCAAAAGTAATCAAAATTCATCTCACTATAACGATAACATCAAATTTATCTAGATGGTCTAGAACTGTATAAAGTTAAACTTTTAAATCTCTATCATTGTCTCTATCCAATTTCATTCACTTGGAATCTCACCGCAGCACTTCCATTCACTAGGCGCAGTATGGCCCTTCCACGGGGCATTAAAAACGTTAATCCATTCATTGAATCAACTTTCTTGCGTCAAATTATTACACTTGAATGGCTGGTCACGTCTTTGAGGCTATAAACACGCCGCAGGATTTACACCCAATGCACTTTTTTTGTTAAACTTAGATTTTTGATATTTTATTTTATTTATTTATTATTAGGAAGACCAGGAATATTTGTGTTTATATTTTTATGTAGTACTTACTTTAGTAAAATTTTATTCTATATTCAGACTAGAGGTGGGCGCCACGCCGGCGCGCCGCCGCCGCCGCGAATTTTTTCACGCCGCCGCCGCCGACGAAAAGCTGTCGGCGCGCCGATACTGATACTGTACAAACTATTTGAAATTTATTCCTCTCCTATACTGTACTAATTTGTGTTTCAAACGCAGAAGAACAATTTTTTTATTGAGTTGAGCGGCTATTCTAGTTCAATAAAGTCCTAGTATCACTGTGACCGGTACCGATCTATTGTGATCGCCGCTATTTTCCTTACAGTTCGCCTCCGAGTCCTGCATCCATTAGGAATTGCAGTATCTTTTGGGGGGCGATATGTTTTACATCTTGTAGGCTTATGATGTGTTTGCCCAGGTGTAAGCTCCGCTTGCGCATCAAAGGTCCGCAGTCCGTGGGAATGTGTAGTGGCGTTTCATCTGCCTCTTGGCACATCCTGCACGTTCTTGATTCGGACAGTCCCATGGTGGACAAGTGCTTGTTTAAGCTGCTGTGTCCAGTGAAGGCTCGAACTAGGATGCGCATTTTGATCCTACTCAGTCCTATGATCTGCTTAGAGAATTTTCGGTCATAGGTTTTTATAGAATGAGTTAATCCTAGCGTGTCTGACCATGCCTTAAAGGATTTGTTTAAATAGATTTTCTCCAGGGTCATTCGAGCGAGACTTTTGGGAATGCCACAAAAGGTTTATGGACCATATTGTGTTCCCTCCGCTCCCGCTCTGGCCAGTTCGTCGGCATTTTCATTGTCCACGATTCTCGCGTGACCTGGACCCATCTCAGCGTTACTCTGTTACGTTTTCCTAGGGTATTCAGTCGACTCATGCAGTTTTCTACCAACTTTGAGGTGATTAAGTTGGAGTTTAATCAGCGCGGCCAGACTGTCTGAGTTAATGTAAATTATGTGGTTGGCATAATTTTTTCGCAGATTACCTTCCGCACATTCAATAATGGCGTAGACTTCTGAAAGATAGAGGCAAATTTGCCCGGGCTTTGAGATAGCCTAAGCTTCGGCTGCTCTCCATACACGCCAAAGTCTACGTTAGGGCCCAATTTTTACCCATCAGTAAACCAAATAACAGAAGAACTAACTATAATATTTATTCTTTAATGCCATATAAATTGGTACACAAGGCGAACTTAATGCCGTTGATATACTAATAATTGATTGAATAACCTAATACTAACTATATTAACAGTTAATCAAGTACACTATTCAAGTTACTGCTTCGTCTAGTAAATAATTGATCGCGAGAGGCGCCGGTCCTTCTTGCTGTCAAGAAAAAATTCCCCGCCTTCGTCTGGCAGATAACCCACACTATTGGACTATATTTTAAGCGAATCACTCACACAGAGATTGGCAAATATGTCTCGGAATGCAAATGGGAACCACAACCTCTGGAAGGCAACAAAGTACCTCCCTCAAAGTGTTCTCCGCTTATTAGGTCCGGTTATACATGAGTGCGAACTGGCAAGAAAAATCTTAGACCTTGGCTACATGACAAGCCGGTTTATTTAAACCCATTGACACGGATAATCCAAAAAATCCACAATTCAATCAAAAAAATAAGATCAAGCATTGGACTTGATCCGAGACTTGCAGCTATGCCTGCCTTTGATTCCTACTGATCATGATGATTCATCCGACCGATTTCGGTCATGGTGACCACTTCGAGTTAGCTGTCTTAGCGGCGCTGGTGCGCCCAAAGATGGCTTAGATAGCCGATCTTTAATTACCCGCCGTCAACATAATTATAGTGAATGGCGGCAGGTGGATGGGATTTACATCATCGCGTTTTGCGTCGAGTTCAGTTGTGCGCTGCTTGTTGAATTCGCGGACTCGCCTCTACACAACACAATCTCCCGCCATTCTAGGTGCTGTGCTGCCAAACCTTCCCATTGTGATTTGAGAGGGCTCATTTTGCATCTTTTCGTATGCTGCTTCTGGAAATCTTTGTACTTGACTATCTGAGGAGTTGACCGCCATGTTTCCGCTTACCCTCCTCAAGTTCAAAGTAGAAGATTGATTCCTACTACGCTAATTTAGGACGAAAGACGCAGGAGGACAAAGTGACTGACATAGCCCACAGAATCGCTAAAATCAAGTAGCAGTGGGCGGGGCACATATCTCTTAGAGCTGATGGTTGCTGGGGCAGTAAAGTTTTTGAGTGGCGACCACGAGCCGGAAGACATAGCGTGGGCAGGCCTCCCACTAGGTGGACCGACGATTTGGGGAAGGTCGCAGGAAGTGCCTGGATGCGAGCGGCGCAGGACGTCTTTCGGCTGAAACGAAAGAAGTAACGCTAAGAGAGATGGCTAAAGAAATAGCCAAAATGGACCCTCGTAAAGCACTTGCATTTGATCTGATCACCATGAAGTCCATGGTCCTGACAATGACCACACTGAGTGAGAAGAACCTCGCAAATCTCTTAACTTTGCAAATGATCCATAAGGCTGGCAAGTCGCCTTACGATTTCTCTTATCGTTCAATTAATCTGACATTTGTATTGTTAAAATTATGGAAAAGGATCATTCTTACTCGTTTATTCCCTTGCCTAAGTATGACCCATGTAATATAGTATACCCGACCATAAGTAAACCACTGCTTTAGTGGCTCAAACCCCAACCAACTGCAAATCACCTTATTAGTCTTGACAACAGATACTAAAAAAGCAGATTTAAAAAAAATACCTAATGAACAAAGGTCAAACAAGGTCACGCCGCCGACGCCGCCGCCGCCGAGGTCAAAAAGTCGGCGCGCCGCCGCCGGCCAATTTTATATCGGCGCCCACCTCTAATTCAGACATTTATTTGATTTATTCATGCAATTTCAGTAGGTACCTACCCATTTTAAGACTGTAAATTATAAGTAACCGACTAAGCTATTTTAGACACATCAATTGAAATGGTTTAAATTTTATTTGGTCACAGTATTTAATCGATTTTGCGACTGTCATAAAGCAATTAGCTGAGCGATAACTCTACTCAGGTAGGAACCTAATACAATTTTGACTAATGAGTAATGAGGCGCTACATACTCACGTAGGGTCAAAAGCAATGCTGGCTCCATAGGTAAAGGAACTTTCGTGACAGACTTACTTTCGCAATCGCTTCACGGAGTGAAATACATTAAAAAAATCGGAGCGAAGCGATTCCGGAATGAATGTCATGAAATTTAGTTTGTGAGGTCATGTGTTATGGGGGTGGGCAAGAATAGTATGCGTTAGGAAGTACAAGGGCGGGTCACGTCGCCGCCCTTATCGCGCACCGGAAGCGCTCATGCGCCCGCGCCGACGTGCACCGACTTCTTACCACTTTTTTACGGTTTCTCACAGTTCTACTGGGAACTAGTGGAACAGCCATTGTTGACACGTGATATTGGCCCGTTTAGTGCATTTATTTTTATTATGTATAGTTGTTTACGGTTTTAAGAAAACAATAGGCGCGAAGTGACAATGAATAATATGCAATTAATTAGGTATTTTCTTACCAATATTTCGGCACTTATGAATATTAAAATAAATAAATAATAAAAAAGGTAGCACTTAAGGGGCTTTGGGCCCTACCAGCGCTTCGAGACAAACATTTTATGGTAACTTCTGAGAATAAACACCGGAACAAACTCAGTTACTACTATTATAGCCGCCAGTCATTATTGTAAAAAATAAAGTTATAGCCAAATTCAAGTAGGTACCTACATAAAATATGTGCAGACTGAACTAACCACGCATCCTTGTCATGAATGTAGTCTTAATCCGTACCCTTAACATAAGGACTAAGACTATGTGGTTGAGCAATCAAGCACCATCGCTTATTTGGAGACGCATTTCAAATGCATTTGTAGACGGTCGCTTTCAATGAAATGAATGCGACGATTAGTTCTTCATTCAAAATATTTGTTTGTTCGTTCGTTTCAGCCAAATGACGTCCACTGCTGGACAAAGGCCTCCCCCAAGATTTTCCACAATGAACGGTCCTGCGCTGCCCGCATCCAGGCTCTTCCCGCGACCTTTACCAGATCGTCGGTCCACCTAGTAGGAGGCCTGCCCACGCTACGTCTTCCAGCCCGTGATCGCCACTGGAGAACTTTTCTGCCCCAATGGCCATTGTCTCTACGAGCTATGTGCCCGGCCACTGCCACTTGATTTTAGCAATTCTGCGAGCTATACTTATCGGTCACTTTGGTTCTCCTGCGGATCTCCTCATTTCTGATTCCAAAATATATTATTTAAATAATGTCTCTCAAAATTACTCAACTTTGTAGTGAGAGACTGGCGCGTTGTGTGTTGTTCGCTATCACTATAATAGTTCGTAACGAGGAGCGATATCGTGCTGAAGTTTGTCAGCGCTTGACTCCGTGCGACTCCTGCGGTGATGCGCGCGAATCATCTTGATCATTGCGAATGATACTGTTATTCAAGTTCTATGACTGTCAATTGACGCATTTGTCTATAGAAATGTTGGCATTTTGCAGACTTAATTTATATCTGGTAAATTAGAGAGGAAGCTATAGGTACCCGTTTTTAAAATATATTACAACTTTTGGTATATATTTTTTTTATAAAACTCATAAAAAATCTTTCACTTTTTTTTGCAAGTAGGCTTTTAAAAAGGACTTTTACACGTCCCTGTATTACTTTATTCTTACCACTGCTTCATTACAATAAATGGGTCAGTGATGATACCAAACTGCTAAACTGTAGTTGTGTAATAGTCATCATAACATTTATCTCTCATTTAACCATTGAAATATAAATTATGTAAAGTGAAAAATGCTAATATACAGTGTGAGTCACGTTAAAGTGTACATATGAAAATAGATGAAACTAGACCTATTTTTATCGACAAAAAAGAGGTTAAAATTTTTTTGAGATTTTTTTAAAAAATTTTATAGAATTTTTTTTCTTCCTATTACTTATTGTAAAGAAAACGTAATAACTTTTAAACTAAGCGGTATATCCTGATAAAATAAAAACAGTAATAATGCTAAATAATAGACAATATTAAAAAAATACATAAAATATACAAAAAATGCCAACAAATAATAAAAAATGATACTTTTTGAAAAAAATCTGCTTTTAAATTCGTGTTTTTTTGGTTATTTGATAAATTTCTCCCAAAAATGCCCCTATAACCGGTGGTTTTTATTACTTTATATTATTCTCTATCGTATTATCTTTGTAAAACCAAAAATCGCATNCCAGTCGCAGTATGCGCTGGCGCAGACCGGGCGGCACGTACCGCGACGTGGCTTCCTGGCGGGACCAGACCTTCGCTCCCGCTCCCACCGCGAGCCGTGCACCCCCCTCCCTAGTACCATGTTGCCCTGCCACCCCTCGACACGAAAAAGCTATAAAACTTTTTTAATTATTGTAATTGAACATGCTCCTACACGTCAAGCAAAGGAAATACGTGGTATGAAAAGACGATCCAGAACACACTAGTATACTAGCGAAAGGTCCAATGATGTGCTGGGGGCGCAGTGTGAGTTTACGTCAAACGCATTCGATATCGACTGCGTAAAAAATTTACATTATGTATGACGGATTATACAGCGTTCCTAACGGAAACTTTCAAGAACTAAAATCTGCATAATTATATTTTTTTAATATATTTTTTTATCGAATGCGTTTAACATAAACTCACATTACTCTATGTACATTACACACTTAGGTATATAATATTGTTTATTGACCTAAACCAGTGTTTTCCAACCTTTTTCATGACACGACCCCTCTAATGAAAATATATTTTGCGACCCCCTAACCGTTTGCTTTTTTCATGCATTTTATAATGTTATAAAGATTAATTGTAAGGATACTTCAATCCATACAACATTTAGACTAGGCGCAGACCATACATGCCCATATTACTGATCAACTGCCCGACTAAACTATCGGCCGACGAAAAATGGATGGTCTGCGCCTAGGCTTATGCATTTGGATAATATTTAGATTTCGGAAATATAGATTTATTTTACTGAGGTAGTTTTTACCTCTCGCGTCTCCTCTATAGAAGCTTTGCAATCCCCTACTAGGGGGTCGCGACCTAACACATTGAAAAACACTGTCCTAAAAAGTTAATCGAACAGGCACTCTACATACATATTGGTCAGTGTCGTGTATAATTTAAGGATAAATTGAAAGACCATCATGAGTAGGTATGTTCATAATTTGATACCTTAAGTCCAGATCAAATCGTTACAGATCTAGATCGGGATAATCCAGTTTTTCAGTTGGGTATTGTCCACTCGAGAGCGATTGACAAGTCGGGTGGGTGCAGCGCGGATCGCATTGCTTCTTAGGCGCATTCTCTGATTAGCAGACGCATCTGATCGCGGAGCGTTTTTGCGCGTGCGCAGCCTCCAGTCGTTAGTCGAATTTTCTCATCCTTCATCGCTGACAAAAAGTCATGCTTTACGAGCGAGCCAGTTGCTGTGTGAAACGCATCTTAATTGTCATTCTTCGTATGTTTGGAGATTTTTTGTGGATCGGAAAGTAGCAGAAAACGACAATACTTTAAAAGGAAATGTAAATTTCCTACTTGACGTATTAAAATTAATGATGTGACAGCAATTTGGGAGTCGCATTGTTTCAATTGCATTTAATCTTGCTTCCATGAATGAACTGAAACTTTTTTAAGTAATTTGTTGAATTTATTTCCTTTATTGTAGTTATAGATTAGAGTTGACTTTAGCATGCGCAGCTACTAAAAGTGCCTTTAACTTTTAGTAAGATCAAAATGAGTCCAAACATTTTGATTGGCCTCTGAATCACCAGCACGAATGTTGCAAACGCGTCTCGGAATCCTAAAACTTGCTGACGAGCATTTTAGATGTTTTTGCGGCGAGGCAATTATAGGGCGACACATGTACATTACGTCAGTAGAAATGGTGGAACGTTTGCGTCAGGCGTTTTTGTGTGGCCACCTGGGCTCTGCATTAGCATTGCGTATGAGCTGCGCGGGCGCCACCTCTGAAAGTAAAAACACCCCCCGCGCGCCTCACCCCTGCACAACTTAATGAATTATTAAAATAAAGCGCATCAAGATACGGATTAATATTGTTAGAAATGCGTCGGTAATCGACCCTTTTTGTTTAACGTTTCTGTATGTTCTACGGCTACCTAAATTTGTCACAATTTGCTGCAATTTGTTCCTCTCACAGTCAAATAAGTAGGTGATTGTAAATTTAGATTCACGCGGTTACGGTTCAAGTAATTTATTTTTTTCTTTAAAAGATTACTTCTTTTAATATTCGACATAAAAAATATTGTTTTTTTCAAGGTTGGGGTTATTCTATCAATGTTTTCGTAAGCATACCTATCTGAATTTCAATCATTATTTAAATAACTCAAAATCTTTGAATTTTGTATTTTGTGCGAGAACTATGCCTACTTATTTATACAAAATTTAATGTATTACTGTTTTGTGACCAGTACTAAGGTGTGAATAAATAAATGAATTCAAATTTAACCTTTTTTTAGCATGTAGGTATACTACTTATCGAAGTTTATTTATTTCATATACTGAATAACAAATGAAATGAAATGGAAATAATATTTAAATGCATTAAAAATTACGCAATAGTTTTTTATGCGCATGTTCATTGTTATTGTGTTTATTGTGTGTATTTCAAATCAAGCTCATTTGAATTTGTGATGAACTAAATAGTGTACCTATAGTGTCTGTCTTGGAAGTCATTTAAAAATGAAAATGAAAAACATTAATAAAAACATACAAAAAATGATTGTATTGATCTGGACGTTTTTAATAAATACTTATTGTACAAACTTTGCTTATTATGGGACTAGATGGATCATTATGGTGATACCAAAAATTTACGTAGTAAGTATGACGGTAAATATAACGAGGACTCTATGTGTTGAAGTAATTATTCTATGCTAGAGTCTCGGGAGTGAATTAAGACGTTACTCGCGTCTGCTTTTTGCTGGAAAGAATATGCATTGACTGTAATGATGATCCTTTGGTAATCGCGAGATTTGCACGCGCTGTACGAAGCTACTTAGCACTGCAAAATACCCATTAGCCGCTATCCTGGCTGGTAACGGATTTTATGGTTTTCAATTGGATAGCTCTAGCACAGCTCGTCAGTGAGACAATAAGTGATTATGCCTAATTACTCCATTGTGGAGTTGTTGCTATGCCTTCATAAGGAGCCTTGGACAACTTAAATATAATGTAAGGTGGTTGCGTAGCGGGTTTATGACTTGGTGAGAACCTTTAATGATTAAAACAAATTCTTATGATGGCTTGGTGGATTGGGTACCGGACTACAACGCTTGTTGTAATTCAGATTGGGACCAAGTGAATTTGGTAAATTTCGGAGCACATGCAACGGATTCAATATGTCCTCTAATTTAAAATGTAGGTGTCTGTTGAAGGGCCGCGAGACAAAGAGCTGCGCATGCCAGCCCGCGCTATTTGTCGATTCCGGTGCGCTCGCGCCGCGCGCAGGAGTTATAGCCGCGCGCCGGATTGTGATTCCGCGCGCGCAGCGCAGGACGCGCGGTAGAAAACGCCGTACGTGCCGCTCTCTACCTCCTCCGTGACTGACCGTGGCGACTGGCGAGTGAAACACCACCGATCGGTTTGTCGACGTGGACGATTAGATTGTGGCCAATGCTGCTGGCTCGTTTGACTTGTCAAGAATTGAGTAAAAGCATTTAACGTAATCCTCTAAATGCTATTGACGAAATCACCCCCTAACTTGATACAGCCTATGTGTTCCTCATATTTTATGTGTAGGACACATAATTTTCATAACTCTGAGTAAAATACATACATGCATGTAGAAGGGCAAACAATACATCCATAACAAATCGGCATAGAAGATGAGGCTCGTATTATATGAAACGAAGCTTAAAAGCTCGATTCAAATCTGGCATTACTTTCAAACTTGTGCTTGGTTAAATTTTAAATATTCACAGGTTTATTTTTGATGGGATTTTCATTATGACCAATATCTATATATATAAAAGAAAGTCGTGTTAGTTACTTCGCTTATAACTCAAGAACGGCTGAACCGATTTAGCTGAAAATTGTCAGGGAGGTAGTTTAGAGCCAGGAGAAGGACATAGGATACTTTTTATCCCGTTCGAAATTAATAATAAAGTCTGCTTATTTATTGCCATTAAGGCGGAACAAAGTTCGCCGGGTCAGCTAGTTTTAGAATAAAAAGTAATTTATGATAGAGGAGCGAATTCGATGTCCCCGCGGCACCGTAGCAAAAGTTAAGTAAACAAGCAGCCATTAGGGGAGAGCGGCATGCATCCAGCAGCGGGATCCCGAGGCCAGATAAGATTGCAGAGATCGCCGAAAAGTTCAAGGCCTCCGAGGATCATGCCTTACACGATGTGCTGCTCCTCCATGGGAACTCTCGGCCTAATTGTGTGGCTGCGCGCGCGCCGCGTCACGTGCGGGTTATCGCGATCGCGACAGACGCTGCCCGCTGGCGCCATCTGTCCGCTAAACACATGCAAATTGGATTTTTATACTCGTTCTCGGTGATCACGTAACCGTATTACTGTGACTGTGATCAGGGTTGAGAGCTTGCGGTTCATTTGTAAAAGCTCGCGGAGCGATATAAGCTGCTGCTGCTATAGTAAAAGCTCGCGAAGCGCAATGAGTGCTGCTCTGCTGTTTGTTGCTCGTCACATCACTACCAACTCACTGGCCAAGTTAACAAGTTAACATGGGTATTGCATTAATCAGAAAAGTTATGTTGCAAGTATTCGGGAAGGTACCTATTTAATGATGTTAATACGGTAAAACCTTAAAGTTTTAAAATGTAAAAGAGCTTTTTACAAACCTAATTGCAAAATAAATGAATTTGAACTTTATGAATACGAATATCTGAATAATAATATCGATGCGTATAACGAGTATATTCTGTGTTCGTTTGTTATCTTCTGGCAGCCCTACGGTGTACGTGTTCGACTATGCAGCTCCTTTGAAGGCCCGCGCGACTGAAATTCACTGCGATTTGTATTTACCGCGGACACATATTGCTTGCTGGCGCGGGATGTCGCCCGATTGTTACATTTGATAGCACTGATTTGTTACCCACAAAAATTTCAACTACGGAAATCGTAATTATTCAGATAGCGACCTGTTGACTCAGTTCTAGACTCAAAACACAGTGATCTTATGGCTACACTATGAGATCGGAAAACCAAAATAATTACGTTATTTTGTTTTTTTCCTTTTGTAAGTTATAGACTTGTATCCAAACATACATTTATATGTATTTATAAACCTAACTTACGCATATACAATGGATTTGAGGAGTGTTAGTCAATATTTTAACATTTTCTAAGTCACCTCAAACAGGATGTTCAATGCGTATATCTACGTATAAATGAAATAATTTACCCAACAACATACCATTATTATTTCTTACATTATGTTTCTTAATATAACAACTAATTAATCTCATATGAATTTAAAAGTGATTAAAACTTAATCTATGAATCTGCAAAACCCGTAGTTAACAGTTTTAACGTACAGCTCACATCCATTGTTCTAAGAGCTCATGCGCATTTCACACGATCAGTAGCTGGAAACGACCACGCTTGATATGAGGTGCTCACTATGCGGACGGGCAGCTACGAGCTGTTCATTTCCCGATTGATTGAAACAAAACCATAATGTGTTAGCATGAAGAATACTGAAGAATCATGTTGAAATATAGTTGGTTATTTTTTGTTTTGATTGATTTATCATCTTCGAACATTTCGTTTTTTAACTTGGCCACTAGCTGGTGATAGGTGCCCTTCAACCAGAGCATTTATCTCTCGACAACTCCACAAATCTCTCTAGCTTTTTCGCCTGGATTTCGTTACCAGTCGATGATGTCACCGCGGTCCTCGCGCGTGCACATCTCTCGTGGCAGCAAATGCCTTCGCATCGTAATGCCCGGTAAGACCATTGACTAATGGAGACCAATGACTAATGTCACGGACGGAATACTTGGCCGCGTGCCGGACAGCGCATATCTTGTCATGAGTCGGGCATTACATCTACATTATTGTATGTTTAATTTAAATTGAGTGTAGTTTAGAGGCATGATAATAATTCATGCAAAATGCGTCTGAGAGACTTCTTAGAGATAGAGGAGATTGTACTATGATGAGGATGGGTGAGGCATGCAATAATTTGGAAAAACTTACGTACGTAGAAGAACGTATGAATGAATGAATATTTAGATGTGTCGTTATTATATAATACTGAGTTGAAAACATTTCAGAAAACTGAGTTGGGTTTTCAGGTGGAATATTGATTGCAATAGTGTAAGATTGATTGCAAGCTTAAATTACCTACATGGCAGGTTTGAAACTACCTGAAAGAAAGATCATATCCATTTTCCATTTTTGGAGAACACGCTATAAGCTGAATGAGCTTACGGAAAGTTACATAATATACATAGTATGACAGGTATTCAATAGCTATCACCTATACCAGTGGTTCTTAACCGGTGGCATTCCAAGTGGTCCACGAAGACATCGTAATAAACAAGTGACGTGACGTGATGAGTCGAGTCAGCACAACGCAAACGGCGCACAGTGGGCGAGAAATCGATCTCCCCTTTCATAGGATTTTGAAAAAAAAAGTGGTCCCTGACAAGACAGTTTGGTATAATGGTCCCTCGCATAGCTGGGCACCGTTAATCAAATAGTTAACTTCGTTAATCGTTAAACCGTTAATAAAAAAATTAACTTCGTTAAACGTTAAAACGTTACATTTCGCAAGTTTTAACGGAAGTTAACGTTAATCGTTAATCCGTTAACACATTGTCATGATAATAAAACGAAAAAAATAATTGTATGCAAGGTTCAAATAATTTCGAAAGCTTGTATCGCGCATGGAGGGGGAATTTATTCCTCTTTTATGTTTGCACTACAAGCTTTCGAAATTATTTGAACCTTGCATAAGTACAATTATTTTGTTCGTTTTAGTACAACTGCATTTCAGAATAAAAGCTTACACTTTTTAGTAGTATATCAATCTCAGAGCCTTGGTTCAATTACAATACAATTTAGCACCAAAGTGCTCGAAAAGACAAATCCAGCAAACCCAAACTTGATAAGTATATTGCTCAGTCTCTGATCCTGCCTATCCTCGACTATGGCGATGTATGCTGTACGGACATCTCACAGGAACTTTTAAACAAGCTGGACCGCCTCTTGAACNGTTTCCACCGTTTCGTTTAGGAATTCCTATGGCCACCTCCTGACTCCATCATCAGGACCCTGGACATCATCTAGTACTAAAGTGCTCAAAAAGACAAATCCAACGAACCCAAATTCGATGCGATGCCATCGTTTCATTTAGGAGTTCCTATGGACACCTCATGACTCCATCATCAGACCAGCTCAATCGGTTCAGGAAAACTGGTCTAAAAATTCAGTTGCAAGAGTTGTCCCACACATACTAAAGCCTGGTCCGTGAGCACGTAGAATTTTGTCCAATGACCCCAAGCTACGAGGGCGGCACTGAAAATTTCGGGAATCAAGGAAGTGAAACAACATTACTATTTAAAAATGTATTTATTGCTTTTNCCCGTAGTTAACAGTTTTAACGTACAGCTCACCGCCATTGTTCTAAGAGCTCATGCGCATTTCACACGATCAGTAGCTGGAAACGACCACGCTTGTTATGAGGTGCTCACTATGCCGACGGGCAGCTACGAGCAGTTCATTTCCCGATTGATTGAAACAAAACCATAATGTGTTAGCATGAAGAATACTGAAGAATCATGTTGAAATATAGTTGGTTATTTTTTGTTTTGATTGATTTATCATCTTCGAACATTTCGTCTTTTAACTTGGCCACTAGCTGGTGATAGGTGCCCTTCAACCAGAGCATTTATCTCTCGACAACTCCACAAATCTCTCTAGCTTTTTCGCCTGGATTTCGTTACCAGTCGATGATGTCACCGCGGTCCTCGCGCGTGCATATCTCTCGTGGCAGCAAATGCCTTCGTACCGTAATGCCCGGTAAGACCATTGACTAATGTCTCGACGGAATACTTGGCCGCGTGCCGGACAGCGCATATCTTGTCATGAGTCGGGCATTACATCTACATTATTGTATGTTTAATTTAAATTGAGTGTAGTTTAGAGGCATGATAATAATTCATGTAAAATGTGTCTGAGAGACTTCTTGGAGACAGAGGAGATTGTACTATGATGAGGATGGGTGAGGGATGCAATAATTTGGAAAAACTTACGTACGTAGAAGTTCGTATGAAAGATTCTTTAGATGTGTCGTTATTATAGAACATAGCCCAAGAAATAGATTCAGAAGGCTTAAATAATTACCTACATTGGCAGGATTGAAACCACCTGAAAGAAAGATTATTTCCATTTTCCATTTTTGGAGAACACGTTAAGTTGAATGAGCTTATGGAAAGTTACATAATATAGTGTGATAGGTATTCAATAGTTATCACCTATACGATGCAAGACTCGACTACAATATAGCGGCCACGCTATGTAGAGATAATTTAACACTCAAACATTTAAACAATGCACAGATTGGTGATTTCTGACCCAACTTGAAAATTATATTTTTAGTAATCTTTTTATAATAAATAAATGAAAGATGAATTAAAGCTTACTATTGCTATGATAATTATGGTATGGTACTAGTACACAGTCGGGTAGATCAACGATAATAACCCCATATACTTTATGGTGGTGGTGTAGACCGTAGCAGTGATCATCGATTTTCTGTAAAATTGTCTAAATTCGTTTAGTTTGGAAGCAATCAATGAGCGGCGCGGGCGGCGGTAGTCCGAAACAAGCGTAAAATCGAAAGTAGCGTCTAACGCGCCTGCGCCGCTGCGCAGCGATTACAATGCATATTTATAAGGTGGTTATTTAGTGTAAACTTGTGCTCGGCCGCACCAGGGCTGCCACCAATCCCTACTTGCTACCTGAAACCACCATTGATTGGGATCGTGGATCGAAAGATCCATAACAAATGAATGAGTTATCGGACCGAATAGCGATTTACTCTATTAGTGCCTAACTAGCTCCATGTGGAAAATCTTTTTGTATTACTAGTACATAATTATAAAGGATCCTTTAACAGTCTAAAACAAATGATGAATATGATTTTCACTCCGATTAAATGGTACAAAATTGAAAATTTTTCGTTTTTCGATGTATTCTAAGTTTAAGCCATGATGTGTTGTACCTAAGGTTTAAGGTTTAAAGATTCTTTATTTCTCAATAAAAACATAATTGTCACTTACTTGAGAACAAAATTAAACTAAGTATAATTTACATTTGAATCGTTCGCACNTTTCTTTCTTTCTTTCTAACTAGCTCCATGTGGAAAATCTTTTTGTATTACTAGTACATAATTATAAAGGATCCTTTAACAGTCTAAAACAAATGATGAATATGATTTTCACTCCGATTAAACGGTACAAAAATGTAAATTTTTAGTTTTTCGATGTATTCTACGTTTAAGCCATGATGTGTAATCTGTTGCTATACCTATCTTAAATAAATAAATAAACCATTACATATTTTGATATGCGTAACATAAAATTTACATATTTATGAAAAGTGTAGTTGACTTTCTTGACTTACAATTTTATGAAATGAAAGCTGTTTGATTTTGATATGAAAACACGATCAAATATCCATGGCGCTGTCAACCCTAGACGTTGCGTATTTCGGTGCGCCCGCGCAACGCTCCGCCATCTTTATAATTCCTATCAATTTCCGACGTAAATTGCCGATCGCGTAATAAGGATATCGCGGTAACGTGAGCAAAAAAGTATTGTGGTCGTCCGTTAAGTTTTTGGCTTATCCCTAACTTCCCAAACGCTATCTACTCGTACATCTTAGTCAAAATATGTGGCTTATAAGCCCTTTTTCACCATCAATCCCTAATTTTTAAGTGACCCCTACCCTATGGTAACAAATTGTATGAATTTTGTTATCATAGGAGTCACTTAAAAATTAGGGATGATGGTGAAAACGGGCATTAGGCGTTTTGCTAAGAATTCACTAACTAACTCATCTCATTTGTGTAGTTGGGGTTCGCTACCGACATCATGGTACTCTACAATAGTTCTAGGCTTGCTTTCAAGCCTGTGATTGATTTCATCTTTGATTAAGTTTGAATCAATCATGTTAGCCAGTTCCTCTGTGGTTGAGGATTCCAAGTGAAGCTCGCTTCCACCTTCGGCCCGATCATCACTTACCATCAGGTGAGATACATGATGTACTTCCTCGTTATGGATAAAAAAAAAGATATTGAGTTTGTTTTCCCATAACTTTCTTACTTACACATTTATTTTATTTATTCGACAATCTTGAATAAGCATCAAGTAGAAAGATACACAATAAAAAATAGTGATGATCCCAAGATTTTACATTAATTTTTTAGCGACTAGATTCTCCACGTCAATACTTCCCAAAGTAGATTATTATGGAATGCAACACTTACAATGATTTGTCATCACTCCATCGAATGGTAGGTATCTTCTTATTATTCTTTCGAGTGTAAAAGTAAATATAAACTCGATGTAGGTATTATTGGAAATATTTCCTACAAACGTCAGCTAATGGCATATTGACAAAAAGATCAGCTTGTATGCGCAAATAACTCACATTTGACATTTATCGTGTGCATTTCTCGAGGGAACTCGCATAATATTTTTTTGCATTCGGTACTGAAGGTAGTATTAATATGGCGTATGCTACCTGCCCCGGCGCAGTCTGCCTGATGTAGCGTTAGTCTAGATCGAAAAAATGTCTGCTATATAAGTCGATTACGTACATTCGGTCTGTAGCTGGATAATGTATGGAATTAAATACAATGTTTCTGTCTGACTAGAATTTTAATGTCAAGTAGTGGTTAAGTTAGATTCTACTCGTCGAGTAAACGCAAAAACGTAGTGGCTGTTTGCATTTGTATTTGTTTGTTTGGTACTATGGGAATAATAATACCTACTAGTACTACACAATTTAATCAGTTGGAAGTTTTATGAAAATCCGTTCAGTAGTTTTCGAGGGAGAGAGTAATAAACATCCATCAATTCTCGCAAATTTTCACACAGTAGGATTAAAAGGATTGATAAATGACGATTCACTTTATAGGAAATATCAAGGCTTGTTATTAAACCTTGATATTAGTAGTAAACATAAAATATAACAATAATATGGATAATATCAATACGAGATTATTGGTGTTGTAATTGGAGTGGTCACTGAACGGCATAAAATTGTAGAGATGAGTGATTAAAGCGATTAAAAAGCGTAATTGTATACGATTACATGTTTTACGTATTCATAAACGAAAAAAAATCTCTCTTTATGTATTCCCAAAGTCCTAATAAGTGGTTGGTATAGATCAAATCTTAGGTAACAGAAAAAACTAGGTCCTCCTTTCCGAGTGGGAGCGCGCCCGCTGTTCGCGGCAGCATTCGATTAACTCCCTTGTTGCAATTTGAACCGAACAAGACTAATGCCCCCGGCTCAGATTGCTATCTGGTAACCGCCGTATCGCTTTAGATCCTACATTAGTTGCGAGTGCACGACATATTAGTCCAGTCATTTAAGCTTAAATTAGGTAAGAATCTCGGAATTAGAGATACCTAGCTGTAAGTCTGTAAATACTTGTATATTGACACCCTAAAACTTGTCTCAAAACCTACATATGGTAGGGTGTAAGCAACTATTAAATTTTAAGGTCAAAGGCAGCGTTGCCAGTTTTTTTTTTCGCCAAGTCGGGACTTTAGTACTTTTTGAGTGAAAATAGCGGGATTCTTCCGTCAAAAGCGGGACATAGTAAAAAAACGTATTTAATCAAAGGTTTTCAAATGTATTTTTTTATTTGACTTAAAATTACGTTTGCGTGACAATAGATAGCAAAATTAGCCACAGAAAATGTATTTTAACAAAAAAATAATATTTTAAATCAGATTTACTCTATCGTTTAATTCGTCTTTAGAATAAAAAAAATAAAAAAATAACAAAAATCGAAATTAAAAAAGTTTTATTCTTTACAATAATATGGCGTTTCAAACAATAGTCAGTGCCCCGATTACGCTAATTTTAACGTCTCCAATACAGACGCGCTTATACGATTGGTCAAAACAGCTGACGTCAACTGTTTTGACCAATCGTATCGCAGAATCGATGAAGCGCGTCTGGATTGGAAACGTTAAAAGTTACCGTAATCGGGGCTCTGGTGAAGTGAGTGTCTCTCTCTGAAAAGCGGGACCGAGCCTGTCCCGCGCGGGACATTTAAATTTGATTAAAAAATCGGGACGTCCCGCCAAAATCGGGACGTCTGGCAACGCTGGTCAAAGGTCACAAAAATCGGTTTTTTGCGCTTTTTTTGGAAATATCTTATTTCCTATGGGTTTTTTGCTATTTGTATTTATTATCAATATTGTAGAATACTAAATTCTCTACAAATTTCGTTTAATTTTTTTTTTTATACGGTGAACCGTTTTCGAGATAGAGGGCGGAGAGCGCGCGGTCACTGCATCACTTCAGGTCAACTTAAGCCTCAGATCATAGAAAGAGAATAGATATGAAGTCGCGCGTAACTACAACGAGAACCAGTGTCCCCACATTTCCCCCACCACAGCTCCCACACACACATTCAACTGTGTAAAAACAAAGCGACTGAGAGTCTACGACAACATGTGCAACCGGCTTAAAAGTGCTGTGATTGGCCAGAANACGTGTAAATTAAATTATTTAGTGCGATGGCGATGCATTTTGATGGGATATCCGTTTTCTGGTACCTACCCACAGTTACAAGCTTTGGAACTAGATGGCGCAGTGTAAAAACGTCCAAGAATATTTATTTATTTCAACGAAAATGTAATAAGTAAGGTACTTCGCGGAACGATAACATGTTGGTCTGTAATTTGGACTAATATGCTCATATTTTCGCTTGTAAGAAAGGTCGGGCAGGTAATTACAGCTTACGTGCTTTCATAGTCAGTTTTCAGGAATGAGTAATGTTGTGGTGTGATAAAGTGCTGTTATTCGGTTTATTTGTGTATGTATTTTGTTCTTTATGAATTGTATGTAATAGTGGCTTTTATTTAAATTGTTCCAAATATATCACAGTATTTTCGACAACATACCATTTTGGTTGCACAGTGTTTACTTACCTGCCGTAATTCTTACAATGATGATTAAGGATTCAAACACAACTTAAACTGGCGTTGTATTGTACATGCAAATACTCGAGTAAGTACTAATACAGAATCTTCTTTCCAGTTATTATCACCGCCGAGGGCATCAGCAACCAGCAAGGCGCCCATCGCCTCCGGCAACATGACTCTGAGCAGAAGAGAACACCTCATAGCAGAAGAAATACCCGGCCCCGAGAGTTGTGTATAGAAATGTAGATAAACTAGCGAAATTCTTTGTAATTTTTGTAAATAACATTGTATGTAATGACTGTGAATTTGTGATAAATACGTTGTACATAAATAAAATGAGGGAAAGAATAAAACAATTTAATCGCAGAGTTTTTGGCTACGTTTAATTTGAGTGTAAGTAAAGCCTAAAAGCACGGATTAAACACAATCCTTGCGCTAAGCTAGAGATCAGTTTTCTTTACAACGGCATTAGTGAGACCAGCTGGAGTGTTGCAGGGATTATTCAGGCAAGTATTGGAGTGACTAATAAAGATAATGGTGCAAATGGACTTCTGCTAGACTTTGAATCGTATTTGTAAAGTAACTTAGTTTTGAGGCAAGTTACAGACAGCTAAATAAAGCCATAAGGTAATTATAGAAAATGATCCTTTTAAAATGTCGTTGATAACTCCCACTAGTTCCTTTCCTTTTGTACCCTTTGCACCACCGGCCTGCACCACTGGTGGTGCAAAGGGTATTTTTAAATCCCTCTTGCACCACCAACAAATAGTGCTGTGCTACCATCGACTGTAAAACTAGTAGTAGACTGTAAAATACTTAATAATTTAATTGTTATAAATAAATCAAAACCTACATAAAAGTTTTAATTTGTGTGTGTATAAGTGCCTATAAACATTTCACTTCAGACCCACGTTACCCCGGACCTACATCCTACATACAACGAATAAAGTACCAGGGCAACATAACCATAAAGGAGCTATTTTATGATACATGTTTATTTCTCGGATCAACCAAGAAGAATTTGATATAGCTCCTTTATGATTATGTTGCCCTGGTACTTTAGGAATTATTCGTTGTATGTAGGTATGAATGGTTGTTATCAATTATTATGTTATGTTGTCAAATCTGTCCAGTAGTTTCGGAGCCTATTCAGTACAAACAAACAAACAATCAAATCTTTCCTCTTTATAATATTAATTTTATATGATTATAGATAATCGTTTTACAGTTAATGGTAGGGCGGCACTATTGGTGGTGCAAACGGGATTAAAAAATACCCTTTGCACCACCAGTGGTGTAGGCCGGTGGTGCAAAGGGTACAAAAGGGTAAAGAACTAGTGAGTAGCAGTTAGTTCAATGTGGAACTAGCCACCTACATGACTGTACTAAGGAACTACTAGGTGGGAAATGGAAAATCCTTGTGTCTAAAACTTTCCACACTAAATTCTATTCAGGATATTTTTGACACTATTTTTTAGTGGAAAACCTATTCGCTATGTGCATACTTTCGTCAAGAGAAAAGGCAGACGATAGAAAAAATAAATAAATAGGTAGGCAATTAGTCAAAAAGTGGCTGCTAATTAAAATGTAAAAATAAAGAACATTAGCCAAAGAACATTAACAAGACAAAATATATAAAAAAAAAGATTTAATTTTGCAATTGAGATAAACTTTGAGAATAAACATCAACTAGGTATTAAATATAAATTTTGTACAAGATTATTGCATCTGCCGTTCACTTCCTCATCTTGCAAGAAAATAAAAAAATAAATGACAAACGGATGTGCAATATATCATACAAAATCATACAAAAATTTGAACTAATAACCTAAAGTTATAGTAGCGCCCTCGGTAAAAATCGGAACTAATAATCCAGTATTGATAGTAGCGCCCTCCTATCAATGTCATAGCTGAGACGGTTCAGTGTTGGACACTTAAAATAATAGAAATCTAGTAAATCATGTGGCTAGCATGTGATTTGTGGTAATTAGTGATCTGGAAATACTTTTGTTTGTGTGTGGTCGACCATTAGGGTAGAGACAGAAATCCAGCTTGTGGCCGAGTGAAAAATGTGCACTACCAAAGGAATCCAGCTACGGCCATCGCAGCAAAGGGTCGCAGAACCAAAAGGTAAGTGGATTCTATTATTTGCTTAACTGTATTAGGAAGGTACCATGTGTTGAAAGATTGAATTTAGGTGAGTTTAGTAAGGATTGGCAATCTGAAGTAATGGGCACAGTACGCAGAACCGCCACAGAATGAGGCAACAAGGTTCGGAATGGAGGCCAGGTACCGCCAAGCGCAATGTGGTCTGCCCATCTAGAAATGACCTTCTCATAAAGGTAGTAGGAAAGCGCTGGATGCAGGACGATGCCATCCGACCAATCTGGAAATCAATGGGGGAGGCCTATGTTGAAATGATGATTATGATGAACTCAGTAGAATGCTCAACTTTTAGTCAAGCCGTTTTACTTTATTTTCACCAAACACCAAAACGCAAAAATACGAGTAATTAGGTAGGTTTCTTGTAGCTTAAACATTCTGATATGAATTGCTATTAAAAGAAATAAAACTTATTCAGTGCCCATTTATTAATCATATACGAGTAGGTACTCGGAAAGAGATATTAGATTTATTACTTTGATTTTCAATCCTAGCGAATACAATAGCATTTCGTTACTTCGTTACCTACGAATATTTGGAACTGTATCACTATTGATACATTTTCCTATGAAAACGCGATCATGTTTTGCCATCTAGTTTTCGATTTTCTAGGAATCGGAAACAACTACATCTCGGTTTTATTATACCTACTTACTACCTCCATTTCTTAAGCACTCTACACACAAGTTGCTACTTAGGTATTTTGGCATAGAACGCGACTCAAGGCATGTAGTGTACCATTTCAATTGAGGGACGGACGATAGGGCTGTTAAGCTATCAACAGTATCGATATCGAACACTTTGTTCACTAGTTGAAATTATGCAACGTTTCGCTTTGTGAAAAATATTATTGCTTGAATTCATCCATCCATCTTGATTCCTTTAATTAAGTAACATGTCTTCAGTAAGTGTTGAAAGAGAGAGATTAGTAGGACAAAATAATGAGGGTTTAATTATCACAATTGGTATAAGTATCCTTAGTGAGTTATATCAAGCATCCTCAGGTACTAGGTAACACTTACGTATGCGTTAGTTTTATGAATCTCTGCTCTTCTGTATAAAATAAACATACCTACCAAGCAGTACCTTAATTGACGAGTTTGCCGTTTTGACAAATCAATAGTCATAGTCATAGTCATAGTCATTTATTCCATAAACAATAACATTATCGTATTGGAAATATTACAAAAAACATGAAAAATTTAAAGAAACATCAACCGATATAAAATCACAAATTATACAACACAGAATAACGATAGTGTCGATAGTCTCCAATAGAACAACACTACTCCAAAAGCGAACTACTGAAAGGGATTAATTTGATCAACGGGAACAGGTTAGCCGATTGTACGCTACGGATCCCTCGGCTACAGTGCGTTGACCAACTTGATGTAATTGCGTTCTGCCCAAAATACGCCGTATTGAGCATGCAAAGCTGCCTAAACGGTTTGTAATAGCGTAAGATTCATACAGGTACTATAGTATCAGCGACAGATACTTACTATCGGATAATAACTATAACTATAACAAACGTCAAAAATATTATGTCAAACTCCATACAAAAACACCGGTTATCGTTAAAGTTACCATCAAAGTACATGATGCAACTCAGCTTTAATCATGGGCACCACACTAGTAGTTGGCTTTAAATCAAAAAGTAACTACTGAAAATTCAATACCAAAAAAATTTCAGTAAAATAATTTAAAACTAAGCAATGAGTTGCACCATCTTACTTTAACTTTTACAAACGTCAAAAGTATGTCAAACTCCATACAAAAAAAAACGGTTATCGTTATAGTTACAGTTAAAGTAACATGGTGCAACTCGCCCTAAGACCAAGTTTTATATCTTATTTTTCACACTTCAATGTTTATACATTAGTCTGCAGCTTTCGCAGCGCCTTAGCGACTTAAATTAGGAATTTATTAAATTATTGTATTCCAAGAAAGAGAAGTACGAAAGACGGTTGATTTTCCAGGAAGTAACTACACAGGTTTTCAATAAGCATGATGAACTCACTGTTTTAGGTTTTAACGGTCTCGTTTCTTACACCGTTTTAAAATAAAACAGAATGTATAATATTATAAACACTGTTATTTTTGAGACTACCAAGAAACCTAGATTTTTGTGAAAACTAAAATGATTCTACCTCAACTACTGGAACCTACTGGTCCCTAGTTCTCGGTAGTGTTAATACGCTCTCGCAATCCATTATCATGATTTGGTTCGATGACGCGAAGAAGCAGTATGTTGAATCGATTGTTCCTGATTAATTAAATTGCTACCCTACATAAGTATGTTTCATGAAATGAAAAATTCATCCTCTTTAAAATTATAATTATGGGACTGTTTATATAAAGCGAACAAAACTTTACATCTTATTAATAAAAACAAAACAAAAACATAGAGTCGCATTGGAAACCTCCTCCCTTCTTTGAAATCGGATAAAAGTTAAGACTGCACCGATATTCGTTCAGCATTTTAGGGCAACCGTAGTAGATAGAAAATGTACTCGTATATCCACAGATTGGTATCGACATAATTATAAACCTGACAAATAAATAATTTTACTCCCCTGAAGAAGCCATTAGGTCCACCTTTGTTAAGATAAATGACAAAATAGCTTTATTTTCATCATAAATGAAAACATTCAAACTAGCTCTAATCACAAAATATAACAGAAGACAAACTCCATACTAAACGCGCTCGAGCCACGCACACATAGACAGACACCGCTCGAGCAAGACTGTCTTGGACGAATGCGAGCGCGACGTGGCGCGCGCGACAGACAGACGTTCGCCACACGTTCCCTGTGGTTCGCTTGAGTCACGCGCCGGTCAACCGCCTGTGATATTATTTTGTTTTGCGCAATTGACGAAAATGAGTGAACAGAAAAAGTCGTATTTTAATTGTTCGGTATTTGGTTGCTTAAACTCATCATTAAATGGCGAATTTTCATTTTTTAAATTACCAGTTGATTCGGGGAGGTAAGTAAGTTATTTATTTGAATTTCAATTGAAATTGAAAGCCAACTCAATTATTAGGAATATCGAATTATTTAGAGAGGTTTTAGGAATTATTAGATAACTAGCTTTTGCCCGCGGCTTCACCCGCGTGAAATTTAGTTTGTCACAGATCGTCATAAATTATAGCCTATATATTATTAAGGGTTATAAACAATAATACCGTAAAGTTACATCAAAATCCGTTCAGTAGTGATCGCGTGAAAGAGCAACAATCCAGACATCCAAACTTTCGCATTTATAATATTAGTTGGATAATAGTGTCAACCACTCAACTAAATACTACTTCCTTCTCGTGTATTTGTTTGCAAACTATTACTATAATAACGTACTAAATATAAATAAGTATACGTGGATATCTGTTATTGTCTTTCTTGCATAGTATTAAGAGTTACATTTTTCTATCATAACGAAATAAACGCAACACATGACAAGACAACCCTAGCGCGACGGCCGAGCGTGCGAGCGAGAGAGGTATGCAAAGCGAGGTACATACATGAGTTTACCTTCTGTTATATTTTGTGCTCTAATATAGCACAAGAAAGGTCAAAATTCAAAATTCAAATTCTTTATTGCATATTAAGGCTGGGTTGCACCACCTAACTTTGACTGTAACTATGACGATAACCGGTGCTTTTTGTATGGAATTTGACAGATTTTTGACGTTTGTCAAAGTTAAAGTAAGATGGTGCAACCCAGCCTAAGTGTTTACAATTGGGTCTTAATCTAAACAATGAGCTTATAACTTAATAACCCGTTAATGGGTATTGCAAGATAAGTGGTGAGAGAGGACTAATCTAAACTTAGGTCTAGCAACTTACATTATGAGATACTTTAAAGTGTTTGTTTACTATTAAAGAATTCATCTAATATATAAAAGCATTTGGTAATTAGCAGTTGGTCCTATACCAATGCAACTAACTGGTCTAACCACATCTGTATAAAGATTCCTTATTTCCCGCTCAAGCGCACATAAGTTCGGGAATGCCTGTAATCCGTTAACCACCTGGATCGCGGCTGTTCATTATTGCGCTTTCGGGACTCGCCTTAGTGCGGTGCACAAATAGATCTAGCAGGGTGTGAAGTGAGGCGCAAGCGGGTGCGGGTTTAATCACTTCTATAGTACTAATAGACTGATCCTAAAGCAACTTTCTAGAGGTATTCAGAATTAAAATTGCATCATAGGAAGAGTGTGTGCAGGTTAGGTAGAGGTACCAAAAATAATAAGAGGTACTTAAAACATGAGTGTCACTTTGTTGACTAGGGCGAACTTCTTGGCACTTTTTAATATTATTTTATTTATTGTAATAATATGCACATAAATCACAGTACATAAGCCTTATGCTATTTTCCTAATTATTTCCATTAATTCCATAGTTAAAGAGTCCTCTGAACGAACAACGTAGGTACCTGTTATGTTTTTGGTAGCAAAGTATGTAACCTCCCGCTATAAGCTACAACTAGGCCTTACGGGCTATAGCTACGGGTCATACGGGCCGTGAGGCCGCTGTGCGATGCCTAGCGCGAGTGCTTGGACACTACTCAAGTGAACGTTGCGTACTCTGGAGTGGCACTCACAGTCATATCTGAGGCCTAACAACAGAGTTAAGGAATCCTCAATGCATTGTGCATCTTTAATAGCTGTAACATTCCGCTATAAGCTACGCTCCCCGCTCCGTGTACACGCGTGGCCTCAGAGGCCGCATAGCGCGAGTGCCTGACACTACTCGAGTGCACGCTGCATGCGCTGGATAAGCTGCATTTACATATCTGAGGCCTAAGTGCTACAGAGTTAAGGAATCCTCAATGCATTGTGCATCTTTGATAGCATAGTGTAACATTCCGCTTTATTCTACGCTCCCCGCTCCGCCTGTGCTCATCCGTGGCCTTAGAGGCCACATAGCGGGAGTGCCTGACACTACTCGAGTGCACGCTGCATACGCTGGATAAGCTGCATTTACATATCTGAGGCCTAAGTGCTTTGTGTGGATAAACAAATCATTTAATTGAATCAAAGATTAATATGCAGCGATGTTGTTTATGGTGGTCGTTTAATGACGTTAATATGGAAAAAAGGAGGAAGTTGTCAAGTTTTTTTTGTATGTCTCTTACCTCAGAACTCCATCTTAAGTAAATCCATTTAAAAAATCAAATATCATACTAAGGCTGAGTTGAACCATCTTACTTAACTTTGACAAACGTCAAAAATCTGTCAAACTCCATACAAAAAGCACCGGTTATCGTTATAGTTACGGTCAAAGTTAGGTGGTGCAATTCAGCCTTAGACTCAACCTTAACAGGATGGCACCGTCAATCAGTATAAATTATGTTTTTTACTTGATTTTAGTTTGTTCTAATTTATTTATTGCGAATGTGCCGACATTATCTCGTCTTAAGTCTAATTATCTACTTTCATTAACTACCACTTAGTTAGTTAGTTAGTTATATTAGCTGCTCTTTATCCTTATAAAAATCAGTAAAAAGCACGTTTAATCGCACAAAACTCGACACGTCCTCAGCCGGGCCGTTAAGAGAGCCGAATTAAATTAACTCTTGTAATGAGCAGTATATTTCATTGAAATTGCGTTCGTCAGCTAACATTTATCCGGGTACGAGGTAGCTAAGGTAAGGGTGGGTACACATTGGTGAGTGCACTTGAGATTAGGCTGAGCCGCTGAGGGCGCACTAAGATCTGCTTTAATACGTAAAATATGCTTAGATAGTCTGTAAGTACTTATTTGTGCATTATATTTCATAGAAATTGCGTTCGTCAGCTAACATTTATCCGTGTACGAGGTAGCTAAGGTAAGGGTGGGTACACATTGGTAAGTGCGCTTAAGATTAGGCTGAGGGCGCACTGACGACAAATGTAACGTGTATCGTAATATTGTACTTATTAGACCAATAATTCTTATGTCTCCAAAATATTATTACAAATCAAATCACACATAAATATTAACTGCCTTTATTGTGCACAGATTTAACGTTCTTTACCCATGGGATAATGTTTAAAGATGCCAAATTTCCAACAAGCGTAAATCAGGAAGGAAAAACGTCTCTAAGGGGCGCTACAACACCAAACGCATAGCTTCTTTGTAAGTAGCGAAGTATGCCTTTTTCCCATCAACGTGTTTTTAAATAGAAAAAAAACTAAATAAAAAGATACCATTCCACGCTACCTACAAGAAGTAATATACTTACCTTCCTCTTTGATTTGTATTATCACATTTTTGACGCAATAATATGCATAAAAGTTTTAAATAATTTGAAATAATCTTACGATTAGAAATATAATTCGCAAATGGGTAAGCGCCCTAAAACGCCGCGGCATTTCTTCTGTGAATGAGCGTGGAATTCCCCAGCGTATGCTCGTTTTGCTCGTAATTTTTCATTGAGACCGAGACTCGGCCGTAGAGCCTCCAATTAAGTTTCTTTTTACCATTCGCCCCGGAAAGGGGAGAGAAATGATCAACAGGGACAGTTGGGAAAGCTCAGTAGTCAGCTATATGGTGTCAAATAGCCACGCCGCAGTAAACTAGTTTTAGTTTCAATTTTATGAACGCTTTGTTCGTTTTGTAATAAAAACGGCTCTATAATTTGCAATGTAAGACCGGGTTTGTTCAGTGAATTAAATATGGTGATAATTTTGTTATTGTAGAAAGGTTGCAGGTTTGTCCAGCGGCGGTGAGCTTTGAACCAAAGCTGGTTGCGTTTTGCAAATAAATGTATGTACTTGTTTCGTTTCAACCAAAGCACGTCTACTGCTGGACAAAGGTCCCTTCTTTTGAAAGAACTTAAAATATTCGATTGAAATTCCTGTATGCATTCAAACAGGATAATGTTGGGTTGACTTTAAACCTAATCACAGGATTCAGTCTTACTTGAGGGTAGAAATTTTTAGGCAATTTGGCTTAGTCTATTTTTTTTTATTCACAACGAGGAAACTCTTGGCCTGTATCTCACCTGATGGTAAGTGATGATCAGGCCGAAGGTGGAAGCGAGCTTCACCCGGAATCCTCAACCACGGACGATTTAAGGGAGAGTCCGCTAATTTGGACCAGTTTTTTTCAATCCCATTTTACACACAGTTTTCTTTTGTTTTTGCTAATGTCCATGGTATATAATAAAAGGTACATTATTCAACTTACTATTTCATAAGTATTAATTAACATGATTGTTGTATATTTAGCACAAATCAACAAAGTACGAGTTCAGAGCTTCGGTCCAATTTACCCAACCGGTTGGATAATTTGTACCACAGGGTTACTAAATTGAATTTCAATAAATTAGAGAGAGAGAGAGAGCCTATAAAAAAACTATGGCAAAATATTATACGATATATTCTTAACAAATTAGGAAACGAAAAGGAACAGTAGTTAATAACATAGACAATCGATATTATTTTACACGTTATCACGATCCGAAAAATGTTTCAAATAATTGTAATCCACACTAATTTACGCTTCTAAATAATATATTAGAAACACCCTGTGATTAAATTTAACAACATTACAAACTAAACATGTATTGTCAAAATTTACTTGAAAACAATGAAAAAATACTTTTCAAAATAAAACACACGTGTTTGTTGTCACGGCAAAAACCACATGGCCGATATTAATTGATTTTAGTTGTGTATCGCTGAGTGTTGCAATTACAGACATTCAATAAATACTTTACGAGATATGAGGGTGGTACAATTTACCCGGCGGTACAATATACCGAACTCTCCCCTATATTTATAAGATTTATTACAGGTTTAAAGTTATGCGTGTATTACGGCGGTATAAAACATTAACTGCCCCATTCTTACGTCAAGGTGAAAATGAAACATTATTTTATTAGTATTTGGACAATAAATCTACTCACCTACAAAACTCGTAAAATTGCGTAGCTTGATTGAGTCAGTATTTTTATTGTTCCGTCCGCGGACTAGTGATGTCCGACACTACAATTTTTATCGTATAAAAATTTTTATTTCCTTTTTAAACCTCTATTTATATTTTTTTGTCAACTCTCTCAATTCAATTAGACCTTTTCCCCTGGATTATCTTGATTTTATACTTACATTATTATGATTTGCAATCATGCAGGATCCAATTTAAGACATCTATGTGACCTCTGTCGAAAAATTATAACTGATAAATTAATTATTATTTTCTTCGATGTGAAGCTTTTCGTGAACTGTGAACTTTTTCTTAAATTAAGTAAGTGATACTGCACTGATGGCTAACGGTTGAACTGGATGGCAAGGTTAAAAAAATATCGATAAGAACAATCGTATCGAACACTGGACATCCCTAGCGCGAATCAATGGCGAATGTTTGAGTAATAAAAGTCGTTTTACGATTGTTTTCACGGTAAATTTGTGGGCCGTGAAATGCTCTTCCCTGGTCATTTTCTTGCCACAACTTTATAAGGTCCTACTGGTGATGTCCGAATGGTATTTAGGACAGGTTCTAAATAATTATGTGGCTTATCTTAGTAGTTATATGGTTTAAAAATGAACTCATTGTTAAATAAATATTTTAAACACGCTGTGAAGAAAGATGATTTAAGAAACGTTACTGACGTAAAAGTTAGAAGATCGTAAATAAAAATAATTGATAAAACGTTGGTTTATATTAAGTAATCTTAAAAATTAATAATTAGGGACCACATTAATGAACTGCCATAACTATAAAAATTACAAAACATGAATACAACATAAAATGTTGAACAGCCGACACATAGGTAATACCAAATACTAAACTTTATGTTGCAAAATAGCTCCTTAGACATAATATTAAGATGTAACAGTGTTTTATCTTGATGGACCATCGTCCGTATACTTACAACCATTAGGATTGTCAACCGTTTCTACGATTGTCACAAAAAGTTTGTTGGTCCGGCGTCCACTGGAACATTGGGGCACGCCTTTGTCACTGTTACAAAGCAAACTATCGCCACTAACAGCAAATACAGTAGCTTCACTATCCATTTGCATATCGTGAAGATTTATTTCATATAAAAAAGAAATTTTTCACATAAAAAAACTTGATCAAAATCTGTTAATCTGTTTAAGTCACAGTAACAAATAAGTACCTTCTTTTCCCATCAGGGGTTATATCCATTTACATACATATCGTAAATTATTATTAAGATTTATTTCAATTGAATTTTCTCTCAATATAAAAAGTTAGCAAAATCGGTTTATCCCTTTAAGATACGTACACACATCACTAACACCCCTCTTTTTTCGTCAGATGTTAAAAATAGCTAAACGTTCTCAATTTGTCACTTTTATTTTACTGAAATCTAAAGTAGCAATTTCAAATCCCATACCCTTTAAGCTGTAACACCGCACATCCTAATCTCGCTGTAATTGTATGCGGAACCCTCACGGTCAAGTAACCGACAAATAAACAGTGAGACCCGTAGGACGTTGTAAATTCAAAAATATCCCAGCCGCGATAACAGGTTAGCTCGACCGACCTCCGAGGACCAGGGCGATGATAAATCTTCATTTGCCTTGTTCGCACATCCAACCCGCCCCTCCCAATTAGCTCTCTCTCCGTTACCTTTACTCAACCCTTATTTTAATGACGCTAAGACTCAAATCAACAAAGCAAGATCCGACCACACACGCTCAGGTTTCCGCTTCGGTCACCTATATCCATTTTCTGAGCATGAACTCTGCGTTAGGTAGCAATTCGAGGAAGCAATGAAAGTCAATGTTGCCAATTAATTAATCTTTGCTTAAGAACGAGATTTCAATAGATTATTTTATTGCGATAGGGATTTGTTTATCTTGTTAGTTGCTTATTCAGAAATCGAGTTTGTTTAATTTATGTAAGGTGATATTACAATATACTAATTCTCTGAAAGATATTTAATTTACAGTCGATAGAACATCAGACATATTTTAGTAACAAATTATAAATTTTACTCCAATTAATATTGAATAAGATGTCACAGTTTTAGTATGATGTGCCGACGCTTGTCTGTATACATAAGGTGGATAAGTACAATAAGTGACCTCAACTTAATATGGATACCGTTTGATAGAGCTCGTAAAGCAGGAATCAGTAACCAGTTTTTCGATATCTTGTATAGTTTAGAATTAATAATACAGTGAGATCACTTATCGTTTCCACCCTGTATATTTAGGTGTACACTACACTGTTGTTGAATGAAAATCAAGGTCTCTGTATATTTAGGTACCTAAACAAAAGACTCGCTAATGAATGATTGAATAATGTTTTTCTTAATTTTACGAAAATTTTAATCCGAAATCGAATACCTCCGCTAACACTACACAGTTCATTAAAATGTTTGCCATAAAACCTCTAATTTACCCCATAAATGAAGCCAAAGTACACACCATAAATAACCTTTAAGTGCCTTTTCTTAGGACATTAACTAGCTTTTTTGCACGTAGATCCTTGACGTTCCACGTTCATGAAAGAATTGTATGGGTTTGAAAAGAAGTAGAGGCGTGTATAAAAAAAGAGCAAGGCAAGCGATAGGCCTACGACCTAGTTGCAATCGTAAAAAGGAGCTAATCTTGACGCAGCGATGCGGTTAGGGTTACCATATCGTTGGTGTTTTGTTCAGATTTTTTTGTTAAGACAAAATTATAAACCTTTTTAAACAACTAACAAAGAACAAGTAAGGCTTAATCGCATTGTTGAAATTTTACCAACCTTTTTCAAAATTCAAAGCACGAGTTAACTTATAATCGAATTGATGTTCCAAAATTTCTAGTTTTTAAAATAGTTTATGATGTAAAGTAAAGATGATAAGTTGACAGATAGTACGAGTAAGTAGGTACGTTGTCTTGTGCCCTTCTTGGTGAGCCCTTAAACTGATAAGTCCAACGCTGGACATAGACTTACTCCAATGGGTACTAAGAACTGAAGTGTTATGTCAGTTACCTCTATCTTCAGACTTGCTTATGTTACGTCCTTTTATCTGTGTCATTTACGTCATCGTATTTGCCTTATAATGTTTGTTAAATTACTATACTGTTATTATATTAGCTCGCTTCCACCTTCGGCCTGATCGTCACTTACCATCAGGTGAGATACAGGCCAAGAGCTTCCTCGTTGTAGATAAAAATAAATATTCAACAAGGTGGTAACCCTAGTTGCGGTAGTACAGTCGTCGGCAAAATATTCAACTTTTAGTACTATTACCATAAACGCAAAGAAAGAGGCTGACTTACTACTTGGTAATTCTTAACTTGGAAAGGCAAGCTGAAGTTTAATAGATTTCTTAAACATTTATTAGTTTTGTGTCTGTCTCATTTGTGCCATAGCGTTTTTAGGGTCGCGTAGCCAAATGGCAAAAAACGGAACCCTTATTGATTCGTCCTGTCTGTCTGTCCGTCCGTCTGTCCGTCCGTATGTCACAGCCATTTTTTTCCGAAACTATAAGAGCTATACTGTTGAAACTTGGTAAGTAGATGTATTCTGTGAACCGCATTAAGATTTTGATGCAAAAATAAAAAAAATAATAATAAATATTGGGGGCTCCCCATACTTAGAACTGAAACTCGAAATTTTTTTTTCGTCAAACACATACATTTGGGGTATCTATGGATAGCTCTTCAAAAATGATATCGAGGTTTCTAAAATACTTTTTTTCTAAACCGAATAGTTTGCGTGACAGACGCTTCCAAAGTGGAAAAAAGTTGGTCCCCCCCCACTCTAACTTCTAAAATAAAAAAATGAAAAATCTAAAAAAAAACATATTATTATGATGTACATTACTATAAAAACTACTAACGAAAATTGTTTTGAACGAGATCTAGTAAGTAGTTTTTTTTTAATACCTCGTAAATCGTAAAGCTTATTACCGCGTAATCTTTCATACTAATAACTTAAATAAAATAAAAAAAAATAATTTCATAAATAAATGGTACGGAACCCTCGGTGCGCGAGTCCGACTCGCACTTGGCCGGTTTTTTATGAAAGAATAACGTAATATTTTGTGTATGGAAATGAAAAACATTTAACTACCTAATTATTCAATTTAATATTTACACCTAAAATCTTTTTGGTTTTAGCACAGAATACATAATAGTAGCAACAGAAATTGCACTCCTTTGTGTAGGATCAGATGCCGACATTTTAACGGTAATAATAATAATGCAAAATATCCAACGCACATGGTGCATTCGAAATCGCACCTTACTACTACGCTCACAAGAGCGCAATTTTTTTGTGTTCAGAATTGATCTACCTCACAGCTCAAGCGTCAGGGTTGTATAAGCAAAGTAAAATAAATAAAAACTAAATTTTAAGAAGCATTTATTGTATTTACGATTGGTAAACTTTAATCTAGTGGTGTTTGTATAATCGTACCATCTCTAAAGTACCTATTAATAAATTTCAGTGTTGCGATAATTCGAAATTGGACAAACAGTTTTAAAAGGTGTAGTGTCGGAAAATAGACACGGTGAAGTAAAGTTAATGTTTATATTAGCTAAAATTTTTTTTTGCTACAGTTTTTTGTCATATTTCAAAATTATTTATAAAGTGTAGTTTTTTTTAAATTATTTAAATTACTACAGTTAATTATAATTTCTAAATATTACGATTTTCCATTAAAGAAGGATAACAGTGCTGTTGGAACAATAAACCTTGATTGTGACAATGATCGACCGAGCGTGTATAGAAATACGCGTGTGCTCACAAAAAAAATCACTTTTAGCGTTCCTTTTACGGTATCATCGATTTATTTATTATTATTTTTAATCACTATTTAAGACTTATCCTGCTAGTTTCGTTTCTCATTTTATACCTTATAATATTCCTATTTATGCGTAATATAATATATCAAAAACCTACCAATGTACAACTCTTTATTTTTTTGGTTGTTCTCCTTTTTTTTTTTGGATGCGAGCGGGGATGGTCGACAACATGACCGCGCGGCCCTACGGAACGGATTTTCGAATTTTCGCTCGCTGGGGCCATGGGAGTCAATGATGTCCGACGCTTAATAATTCGATGTAAAGACTCAAAAACAACTATGTGTTACTAAAATCCTTTATTTATGTTTATAATGTAACGATTTAACAAAAAAAAACAATCGACGAAAATTGAAAAAAATTGAAATTTTTACTTGGCCTGGTAGGAAAGTGCAGTGTCGGACAACATTGACCGCGTTGGCGTTCAATGTGTTAAGATGACAAAACATTCTAAAAACTTCCATTAATTAAAATATGTTTCTGTGAATCTTTAATAAATTTTAAAGTTACTTTTCTCTACGTACCTACATGAAATCAAGTAAATAATCTATAAACCCACGCAGTCGTTCTTAGTAGTTTCTTGGGCACGTGTAATTACAAAAAATATGACTTCATTATTTACTTTCATAATAAGATACCATACAAAACATACGTTGTTTACTCTAATTATCTTCTTGTCATCTTGACAACAAACCTACACAGTGTCAGTCCAAAACTCCGCTATTAGAGTAGTGTTGTCTGTCAGTAGCATTCATTAAATCTTCCTGCGTGCAGTTGTTTGGGCACGCAGGGCATTACATCATATATGTGCTTTGTCGACTAGGGTACACCACCACATTTGCACTCCAAGTTTGAACCATCTTAGAATCCCCACCTGAACAAATTGTACTCTAATTTTTATTCTTAGGATTTATACATAAATGTAATAGTCCAGGTGCAACATAGGTCCGAGTACGTGACTATATTGCATAGCGGAGAGCTTCGTTTGATGCGATTGTGTCGTAACGTCGCGAGGAGCATGCAAAATGGACCTAACGCCATGAAGGTACAATATAAACTAGTCAAATAATTGAACTAAAATTAAGTACGTAAGTTATTTATAGATTAAAAAAAAACTCTACATTCTTGTGCCGTAGAAATTCCATCATTACCGGTATCAACCACGATCTTTAAAATCGAAGAACTTTCCTTGTGATCAGTGGTAGGTTCGAGAAGTTGGTCATGGTCTTAAAGGCATATACGTGGTTTTCTGATTACCAATGAAATACATTACAGCACGCTTAGGTCAATTTCATATTCTCATACTATTAAATAACCAATTTAAATGCAAAGAAAGGAAAGATATTGTTTCACTCTCAGTCGAACGAACTATTGAGCTTGCGTGTGCAGAGCTAGAGCAGTATATAATTATAAGTGTGTACAAGCCCCCATCTGCAAATTACCAATTATTCGAATCCACTATGGAGGAAGTCTTAAAAAAGGTATTTAAATCAAATAAGAAAGTGGTTGTATGTGGAGATTTTAATATAGATTTATTAGATAATACTCAATATAAAATAAGATTCTTAAACCTGTTTAAATCTTTTAACTTATTAAACCTCTTCAATGAGCCTACTAGAATCACTCCAACATCAGCTACTTGCTTAGATAATATTTTTTGTAACTGTAATATTCAAAGTAAATCAATAATTAATTGCCTTAGTTCAGATCATAGTGGACAATTGGCCACATTTGAACACCATCATGTCCCTAGTACAGTGGATGTTGTTTGTAGGCCAATAACAACTAATCGAATTGACAAATTCAAGAAAAACATTTGTGATAGTATTGATAAACTTATAATAAATGACAATAATGTTGATCGAATGTATGAGGATCTATTCAGTGTAGTGAGTGATGAGTTCAAAACCACATTCCCACAGAAAAAGATCCGAATAAATTCGATAAAATGTAAATTTGACGACTGGGCTACAACCGGCATTCACAAGAGTAGAAATAAAATGTATGAATTATATAGACTTAAAGCTGATACGCAAGATCCGAATGTTATAGAATACGTTAAAAATTACTCGAAAATATTTAAAAAGGTTTGTGTGGCTGCTAAATCGAATCATCTTCGAGACATGATTTTAAATTCTAATAATAAAGCTAAGGCTACGTGGAACATAATAAATAAACAAACATGTAAAAATAAATCGAAGGATAACACCTTCTCACTGAAAGTCGGGAATGAAGTTATAAATTCAGATACAGATGTTGCAACCACATTTGAGACATTCTTCTCAAACATTGCGTCCGAAACAACTAAAGCATTGAATTCATCGCCAATTCTTGCAGAGTCTCTCTTAAAATCTAATGTCACCGAGTGCCAGTCTCTACTCCAGTTCAGGCACATAGATTGTAATACAGTAATTAAAACCTTCAGAGAATTGAATATGAAAAAAACCGAGGACCTTTGGGGAATCTCTGTCAGTATTATTGGGACAATTATTGACACCATAGCTCCTCACCTTGCATTCATTTTTAACACATGCATTGATCAAGGTTGCTTTCCTAGTTTAATGAAATTAAGTAAAATAATCCCATTGTTTAAGGCTGGTGATAAATGTGACCCCTCTAATTTTCGGCCGATTTCTATTTTACCAGTACTTAGCAAAATTTTTGAGAAAATTATATTTCATCAACTTCTTTCTCATTTTATTTTCAACAAATTACTTCACAATAAACAATTTGGTTTTACCAAAGGTAGAAGTACTACTGACGCTGGAGTAGCACTACTGAAACACGTCTTTGATGCTTGGGAGAGTAAAAAAGACGCTGTTGGTATTTTTTGTGACCTTTCAAAAGCGTTTGATTGTGTAGACCACCAAACCTTACTAAAAAAATTGCGACATTATGGTGTTTCGGATGAGGCACTTGATCTGTTGAACTCGTATCTCACAGGCAGAAAGCAAAAAGTTTGTATTAATGGAACTGAGTCTTCTGGAGCACCTCTTACCATGGGTGTGCCACAGGGATCGATATTGGGACCTTTGCTATTTCTTATTTATATTAATGACCTTCCCTACTTTGTAAAAGATCTATGTGATATTGTGTTATTTGCTGATGACACATCTCTCATTTTCAAAGTTGATAGAGGTAAAGTAAACCTTGATGATATAAATGACACACTCTCACAGGTTTTGCATTGGTTTACTGTTAACAACTTATTGTTAAATGCAAACAAAACTAAGTGCATTAAATTTACCTTACCTAATGTGAGGCAGGTTCCCACACAATTGATGGTGAAGAATGAACCATTAAATAGCATAAGTTCCACAACATTCTTGGGAATCACTTTAGACTCTAAACTTCAGTGGGGTCCTCATATTGAAACCTTGTCAGCAAGGCTCAGTTCAGCTGCTTTTGCAGTGAGAAAGATAAGGCAATTAACTGACATTGAAACGGCAAGGCTAGTTTATTTTAGCTATTTTCATAGTATAATGTCATACGGCATATTGTTGTGGGGCTCAGCTGCGGACATTGAAACTGTGTTCGTTCTGCAGAAGAGAGCAGTGCGGGCCATTTATAACCTTGGACCCCGATTTTCCTTGAGAGAATTCTTTAAGGAGATTAATATACTGACAGTAGCTTCACAGTTCATTTATGAAAACCTTTTATATGTTCGCAAAAATATAGAGCAATTTACTAGAAAGAGTGATTTACACAAGTTCAATACAAGAAACAAAAATAAACTTGCCGTTCCAAATTTCAGACTGCACAAGATTGGTAATTCATTTATGGGGAAATGTATTAAACTTTTCAATAAATTACCACAAACTGTTGTAGAATTGCCCATTCATAAATTTAAAGCACATATCAAAAGCACCTTAATGAAAAAGGGCTACTATAAAGTTGATGATTATATAAAGGATAAAAATGTTTGGAATGTTTAACTACCTAGCTCGCATTAATACTTATGACTATAATTTGTATATTTTAAAGACTGTAAAACCTTGAAAAGGAGGCTGACAATAGTGACTGAGTTTCTTGCGCTGCTTCTTCTCAGCACTGGCCCATTTATTGTCCCGAAGCAGTGGTAGGGTTAATATTGGGACGTGTAAAAGCGCTTTTTTAAAGCCTATTTGCAAAAATAAATGAATTTTATGAATTTTATTTTTTAATTTTATTTTTTATTCAATAAAAGTTTACATATTTTAAAGACGCAAACAGCTATCGAGCCATTCCAAACAAGTAGGTAGGTAGCTAAACTCCTTAACTTTGTTTCGGTCAGAAAAGTTAAACCATTAACTGATGGACAGTAACTTTACTGTGACATGCTCAACATTGAGTAAGTACGTTATGACGTGCCTGACGTTTGGCACACCGTTTGAAAACTTTGCAGCTAAATCCACAGCTTGCTGCCAAATGGTTCACTACTTTGTTCAGTGGTGCATGAAATGAGACAAAAGATAAGTCAACTAACGTTTTTTTTTGTGTGACTAAAATATCTTTTCTTCTTCTTGTGTCGATAACAAACCTACCCAGTGTCAGGCCAAAACTTTGCAACAAGAGTGTCTCTTAGCCGACTAGAAATATTAACTCAGCGAATCTGTGGAACGGCTGCTGTTACTATGTCGCTATTACTGTCTTCGGATTCATCCCTTTCATTTAAAGCGAAATGCCAGCTTATGTGATAGCGAATAGTCCCGAAAATATGGAAATGGCGGTAGGGCGGTAGACAAATTTAATTATTCTGTGAACACAAATAGTTTATTACACAGTTGAATAATTACATTATCAACCAAAGCGACGGAAAAACCAGATAAAATACCAATACAACTCTTGACGTCGTTACTTTGGCTGGCAGACCCATAACACAAGCATATTAATTGCTTACTTTGGGGCTAGATGGCACTGTGAGAAATTGTCCAAAGATATTTGACAGGGTCATCCACTCTGTCAAAAGTAACGACTAATAAGAATCAGTGGAATACATAAGAACGATGGATCATCAAGCTAATGACTGATATTATACTCGTACCTATCTGCTTGCAATAGATGCCATTTCGCAACAAAATCCATTAGTAGCTGCTAGTTAGCTCACATCACCTAATACAGAACGTCGTCAGCGAAATGACAAGTTTCCCCCAAAAAACGCGTCGTTAAGGTGACAACGCAGTCGCAGCGATACAGGGTTCATATCCGGCGCCGGGTGATGGAACATCCCGCTTCTTCCGGCGCCGGGTGATGGAACATCCCGTCACTTCCGGTCGTGTGTCTCAGCCGATGATACACGACTTCCTCATTGTCTTGAAGGAACATTTTCTGTGACGTCACGTCGTTACAAGACGAGATGTTTTAAAAAGTAAAAATGAATTCTTACACTGTAGATGTCTTGGCAACAATAATATAATTATCTCGAACTGTTAGATAAATGAACAATATTTATGGAGATCTATATAGGACCTAGTATTATGGAAACAAGCAGATTATGACATAAAACTTAAAATAACTTCTTTTTTAAAACGATAAATTATACGAGTAGTTATTATTTATGTGCAATTCAATTAAAATCCGCTTCAAATAAAGGCAAGTAGATACTTACTTACTTAAATAATAATTTAAAGTAAGCAATTCAAAAGTTTCTAAAATTGAATACCAAATAAGGTTATGAATTTGTTAGAAGTTTCGTATTTCCCAAGTAAATACAATATAACTTCCAATTTCGCGAGCTAACAATATTTGCATTTGGCATTTACTACCTGAGCTTGTAGTATGTAAACTATTCCACCTAAACGCAATAATGTCTAAATCTAGATCGCAGTCCACAAAGGCCAGGAACTCCTATTATTGCATTCGTATACTCTGGCGCCGATATAATCGGTTCGCATGCCATCTCTTAATTGTCGCACGAGCAATTCGACTAGGGATGTGGAATGTTCATAATCGGTATCGAATTCGATTTCGAATTTATAAATTCGAACTAAACATTTTTTTTTTATTTGGCTTACAAAACTGGGTACAATCAAATATCATGCAAAAGTAAGTAATGAGTGTAAAATCAATTCATACTGATTTACCCTACTCGATGTAAGCACAGCATGCATATAAAAATAATTAATTAAACCAAACCACCTTAAATTAAGAATATTACACAGATAAACCAGATCTTACATTTACACAGAACTAAACAAAATTTGGACTAATTTTAGACTATTTTAAATCATGAGTAGCCGTATTGATACGGCGCTTGGCGGAGACGAGAGAACCAAAAAAGATGTCAAAGACAAAACGCATAGAATTGTAGCAAGTACACATGCGATGTAACGGGGAGTGCTGACCGAGTCGAGTCCTGCACGGAGGGATAGAAAACGTCTTTCGATTTTGCACGCGGCTGCTACTACGAGGTACGGCAAATTTTAAACGTTCCAGTATATCCGGGGCATCGATAAGACCATTAACGACCTTGAAAAGGAAAAGTAAATCAGAAGCTTTCCTACGGATGTGCAATGGAGTAAGACCATAGTGTGAAAGGCGAGCCTCATAGGACTGTAGTGAACGACACATGTTATTTGAATAGCTAAGATGATACAAGAAGCGTTTTTGTACACGCTCCAGTCTATTTGAATGGACTTGGTAGTCGGGGCTCCACACCGGGCTACAGTACTCCAGTATACTGCGGACTAGACTGTTAAAGATAACAACTGTGATCTGAGGTTCTTTCAAAATATTCATCTGTCGTGCGATTTATACAATGTTTAAAAAAGCTGATTAAAATTTTGTATAAAATCTGATACAGATAAGCCTATATTGCTCTTATCAATTTGCGCCACTGGTATCTAAGGTTCTGTCACTCGCCAGTCGCCATTAGTGCCAAATGGTAAAATAAATACCACTCACTCAGCAATACCTATTTTACGATGCTAGGGCCTTTCCATTATTAAAACTTGCTACAGTATTTGAATTGTCGTCGTCTGTACAAACTTAAATGTAATTGGTGTGACAGTAAAAACAATTATTCATTTACCCCCTTTGAGTTTCGTAAAGTCCGTTCTTAGTGAGCACCTACGTTCTAAAAGAATCATGCAAAATTTGAGACTCCTAGCACTTGTACTTTCTGAGATTTCATGATGAGTGAGTGAGTCAGTCAATCAGTGGCCTTCTTCTTCAGCGGGATTCTTTATCTATGAAAGCGAAATTTTATAGATAAAGAATCCCGCTAAAAAATCGAAGTCCCGCACAAAATTAGTCGTCACATCACTAGCCCAAACTGCTCTATTGAAAACTAGCTTACATATTGTGAATTGGCCCCTCGCCAGCAGATTATCCCGCGTTCCTCAATACTCGGTACCTCACGTACTTCCGTTCGGAGGATCGAAAAACTTTTCTAATATTCCCGCGGAGGCAGGAAATATGGCATAGATTTGACTGCTGATCAACATGTTGCCACTGCGCTGCGATTGTTATTCTTTGACCGTTGACTTTGGATTGCATCAATTAAAAGTTTGTAGTTTTGATTGGAATTATGTTGATTCATAGTAAATAATGCACTCGTTGCACGTCAATGGCGTTTTATGTTTGACAAATTGAGTTGAACTCTTAATTAATTTTTCGTTCTCAATGAAGCAAAAAATAATCAGTAGAATATTTTTTTCTTCTACTGTGTCACTGTAGATATACTGTTGTAACAGATTTTATGAGTTTTGATGTTCGGCAGCATATTCTGACAAGTTAAAACGTTTAGGACTTTCAAATCCTCTAAGCCATTCCCTTACATAATCTACTTGAAGATTGAACCACAATATTTGACATGAAACATGTTGACCATGTCAAAACAATTTGTTTAACCACTGTCTCGTTTGTGCCACGAAAGGGTTAAGAAGACACCCAAATCGGCGAGTGGATAATATCCGACCAGCAGTCACCGTCTTGAGCGATGGCCGCGGTGTCGTCACGTCCCCGGTTCGTAAGTCTCCCGGGACCTCGTCATGTGTAAATGCCATTTTTGTCGACACAACTCGGATAATGGGTAACAACATGGACCTCTGAGGAGAACTTTGATTGATGGAGTTAAAATGTGGCAATGGTTGAAGGCTGTGCTACTTCAACTAGTATAGCTATAGGGGCTAATTTTACGTACCTATTTAATGCCTTTGAATTGCCAATTTTTTGGTAAAAGCTGAATTATTTCTATATAACTAGGTATACCTTTGAAACATGAACATTAGGTAATACCATTGTACCAAAACACGAGTAAGCTACTTGCGAAATATAAAACATATAAAAACGTAAAGACCAAAAATAATCTTTGGAAAACAGACGTCAAATCTTGAGCGATCAAAGGGAAAAATATTAAAGTATTTCATTTTGTTTGTCAAGCGAGAAATTCATCTTTGAAGGTGTTTACCCGTCGTGAAATAAAACTGCGAGCATGTTCAAGCGTGTTTACACGTTCCCATGTGTTCGTGTGTCTTACGTGGGTTTTTTCGAAGCACCCTTACGGGGGAGGCCGTAAGATCGAGAGAAGCGCAACGTATCTGTACAAACAGCAAAAAAGAAAATGAGTGAAGCGTATGCCGTCCTGGGCAAGCATTGTTCTGTTCAAAAGGTACAGAGGCACCCATAAAACCATATGTATCAAACTTAGGCCCATTATGGCGAAATAAAACTCAAAATTTGATTAAAACTCATTGTTTAGACCCTACTCGTATTTATGTTGGAACCCTAGACTTTAGGTTTTGTTTCGTACGCGATACGCTTTTTAAATTACTCAAATTATTTACTTGTTTAAAACGTTTACCGGTCATTCTCCGGATCTGGATTATTTTGTTGATTACCCCGACCTTTTTTATTTTTGAATTTAGAGTAAGTTTAGGTAAAACATTTCAAAATAGACATTATTACGAGCATATTTTTTATATTGGCCCATCTGTAGCAAGCAGGAATAAAAAGTTATGCGACATCAAAATTTTCATGGTAGGGGTAATCAAAGTTGGGAGTCAGAGNACGATATATATTATATTTTATTCAAAAAGTGACTACGTGAGTTTCCATAAGCCACGTACCCTTTACAGATAATTTTCGGAATGACGTTAAATTATGTTATTACAGAAAAGAGGTTTACCAAAATTAATTTAATTTATAGCAGAATTGGAGTCGTCATTTTCAGACCTAGATCAGTTTTTTAATGATTTCAACAGAGTTTTGAGTGTATTGTTCAATTTACTTAGTTTTCAGAGTTCAGACTACAACTATTTCTGCTTAACAGGTCCACCTTAAGTGACTTTCAAGGTATCTAACGCATAGCTTCTGATCCTAATGGACAGTGATAATTTGAAATCCTGCACTCTATAGAGATTTCCATAAAAATGTCATTGCATCCAGGGCAATTCGACAGCCCCTGTCACCGCGGCCCGGGGGACTTCGGATTGTCGGATTCGATCACGGGCGCGCCGCGGGAAATATTCTATTGCATTACTTTGTATAATGCGCCTAGAATATCGGGCTCTGTGGACGCTCAAATCTTTGTGAAGTAGGAAATGGTATTGAGATGTTATTGCTCCACTTTGATTTTGATACTTTGATACTTATACCTACCTATTTTTGAAAAGACATGCTCTATCATATTATTTTTGTCTAAATTCTGATTTATTTTTGACTTAGTAAGTAATAATGTAATATCCAATAGGTTTGTTTCATAGATTGTGAAGTGTAATCACTAAAGCGGTTATTTTTGTTTATATGATATTTTATATCATACATCGCGTGAGATACTCTCCATATAGTTGTCTTCTACTTTCGTCTTGCGCACGCAGGGCCATACTCTTATAATATGAAGATTCAGTGTCCTTTACTACAAAAAGATCAACTTAAATGATTGTTTCTTAAAACACCGCCTCGACTTTTAATAGGTACCGAAATAAGCGGCTTTTTCTGTTCCTTTCTGTTCCTTGTTCCGCTGCACTCGAGCACGCGCCGAGACGTCGAGATAAATGATTGATAAATTATGTATATGAAGCGGCGAGGCGCGGGCTAAATTTAGCGGACGTAATACGGAAAATGTGAGACGGATAATTTCCTGATCATAAACTGAAGGTAAAGCCTTGTTTAGTTTCGAGTGTTATTAATTAGTGGCCGAAAATATACTTGAACTGACGTATACCTAGTGTACTTCAATTTATTACTTAGGTACTTAATCTGTTGTTTCTTCTTTAAAATAAGTATCAAACCTGGTGCCACTAGGCTATGTGGACGTTTAAGCATTTGATTATTAAAAAAATATACAACACAATCTGCGCTTGGTCTTGTAATGAACTCATCATAAGGAGGTCTATATAGGATTGAGTACGCAGCACCTACATTATTCCTTGTATATAAAAGGGATTGAATATTATATTTTCATGCCTTCGTTTAAGAAACCCCCTCCTGAATGAAATCCCTGTCACATCTCGGCCGGCATTAGCATGACGCGGGCGTTTGTCTTCGTTAGCGATATAACTCGAACGTCAGCGCTTGCGTTTCTCGCCATATCGCAAATGATAAAACGTTTTTACTTAACGCGGCTATGGACTACGAATACACATTATATTCGTGACGAAAATATTGCCAAACCTTGTTACATGTATTCAGCTTTAGTTTACCAGTCATTTGTCTTGGTTTGGCCTCAGTTACTATGAATTGGAAACTTCATTTAAAAGTTGTTACTGATGAATCGATAATTATCACTTAACCAACCACCTTTCCTTCGCCACTACTCTTAGGCTTGGCTTATCACTTAGGCGAGTTCTACTATAACTAAAAAGCTGATTTGGGAAACTTCAGAAGAAATAAAAGATATTTTTTGCGACTAGATCTGCGCAAATACGATTAAGTGTTAGAAAAAATAGAATTAGTTTTGCTGAGTAGGCCCCTGATCGTTATTCGACCCTCGTCCGCTGCAGACTTGCACCCTTTCACCTCCGAGCTCATATTCGCGTGATGCGGCCGCAGTTTGTCTTCGTTAACGTAATAACCTCGTCTCGCCATCGCGCACTAATACAACGGTTATTACGCTGGTTCCGATGCTCGCGCACTTGGCGAGCCTCGTGCCGACGTGAGAGGCACGTTGTTAATAAGAGATAATGATTGGTGTTTATTTAAGAGCATTGGTACGAGTAATATACATTTTTTGCCTGCCCTAAATAATACCTACTAGTTAAATTAGAGTCCCGATTTATTGTCCCGAAGCAGTGCAGGTAGGGTTAATACTGGGACGTGTAAAAGTGATTTACAGAAATAAATGAGTTTGTTTTATAACAGTAAAAAAAATATTTACTCTGATTGTAGGTCGTTATTTACCGCTTTATGAAGGGACACTAAACTTATCTATTTGAGACATTTTAGGATTTAGATGAAAAAGATTGACAGCAGAGTTATTGATACAACTAAACTCGTACTAGTTGATATAAAAATGCGATTGTCACTAGTTACGGTAGCAGTTGGAAGCGCGAGAGCGCCGTAAACACAGTTCGAGGAGCGTCGAGTTATTATAACTGGAGTTAACTCGCGCGGCGAACAACAGGGTGATCAACTCAAACAGCCTGACGCCCGCGCGTCTAAGGTTAAACTGTAATTTGGACTGCAAACTTGGAAATAAATGATGGAGAATCTGAAGCTTGTATGAGTAACTCTGCTCATACAAGATGCAGTGTAAGCTAATGGTGTTTTATTTTTACTTTTATGAAAAAATAAACACTTACCTTTTTGACCCATTATCAATTCGTTTTAAATTGAAGACCATGACAAGCAAATTTTATTGTTGTCTAGCACAAGTAATAGAGGCTCATCAAAGGAATCAAATTATAGTTTATCTTTACCAGTATTGGTCTCGCACGAATTCTGGAGTAGTTGACTTTTGACTGCGTTTCGAACGTACATACGAGTAGTCGCACGCAATAATGACCATAACAACTGCTTTTCTAGCAGCTATTAACAACATTGGCATGTACCAAGTAACTCAAACAAGTCGGCCTCCTGAACATAGTTCACCTGTCCCGGCACCGTCGCGGGCGCCACGTAGCGGGCTCGTTTGTCTTCGTTACGGCAGTCGACGCGGCAATAATTGGGCGCGAGGGCTTAACGTAAACCAGACTACGGTATATGAACGAAATGTTCATAAAAACAACTCAAAAATTGTACGAAGGTTATTACGCAAATATTGACTGCCATTGCACATTGTTTGTGGCATATAAAATGTTCAAGCAATTTGGGTCCCAAAAACTGTTAAGTAAAAAGGAAACTAAACAGAAACCACAATAAATATACTAAAAACTCGTATCAGAATACGGCACTTGCATCAGAACCATATCAAACTAACACGGACATTGTTACATTTCCCAACATTACCTTATGCACCACTACAAATGAACGCACAAACCCCGTATTCATACCCAATACCCGGGTTTAAACCCGTAGTTGATAGCTCGTTAATCTCTGGACCCTTCCGCGTCATCAGGCCCGGACAATCAGCCTGGCCCGCTGTCCGGCGGCGGACTGCAAACGTCCGGTGATTGATGAACCCTTTTTGTCTGATTATTGACAGCGAATTAGTTCTGCCTAATGATGTCATGGGCTTTGTAAAAACACACTTAGTGACGTTAATCACGATCTGAACAGGGACTTGATCGAATAAGAAGGAGGCATATATAACTAAAAAGTCGTTATTCTTTTTTAACCCGGAACGGCACGCACTACAGCATCTGCGGTGAAATGGCTTCAGAGCTTTATTTTTCAGTGGTAGTCTTCTACAACTGAAAAAAAATGATAATGATAAAGATGATAATGTTCAAAAAGCTGTAATGCGTATTCCTGCTAAATGATTACTTGCAAAAATTAAATAAAAAAATAGCTCATTTGAGGGTCAATTTGGACAAAATGTCAGTGATAATTATAGTTATGGACATTCAACTCTATTGTTAATGGAAATTAATTAAGGTGACTCCGGACACTCCGGATACCCCGGCAAGAAGCCGGTGGCCGATGTATTAGAAGCTATCGCCCGGGAAGTAGCCCATTAATTCCCCAGTGCAAAGGTCCGAGATTACGGGCCACTGAGCGTGTTTACTTGCAAATGCCCCAAACTTCGCAATTGCCCAAACTGTGAAGGGATTGCCAAGTTGGATTTGATCCGAGTGTTTGAGTTTTGATTTATGTAACGAGTTGGTGAGGGTTGAAGGCCTGTGTCCATAACGGCAAATCTAATAAGAGGTGGCGCGAGCGGGAGTAGGTAAACAAAGGTATCGAACATTTTGTAAATAAAATTATCGCGAGCCTTTTTTATAGGTATTTTTATTTCAAAACTGGATTATCGCTGCGTCCCTATGAACATTTTGATTGTACAAGTATAATCTATCTAGTGCCTGAAACATATGACATGTCGACATAGAAGGTAGGTACCTATATTTAGGATACCCCAGTTCTTTTAGTAATGTTTTCCTACATGAAAATAATGAAAAACTGAAAAAAGTTTAGAGCCGTGATTATATCGATAGATCTATTGTGATGTCCCGTCTATCTTTCGATTCTCGTTCCAATTCACAGCTAATCCAGTCCGAACTGCGAAGATTAATACGCGTCACGCGCGAGTGAGCTCCGTTCCATTCGCTCATCGCCATTCAGAGTGAACGATGTTTTGTCTGTCGCGAATGAACGAACGCTTTTACCGCGCCGCGGAGCCCAATAAATTTTTGTCTCGGCTTTGTGTTGATTACGGAGATAAACCGTCCTGCAGGGGCACTTGGCGCTTGGGCGTTCAAGGTGCAAAGAGATAAGGAGGGCACGTGCTGTTGTTTTATTTAGCAGTTATTCCCTTCTTACCTTTTCTTTGGGGTTATTTAAAAAAATACAACTTAAAACGTTATCGTGACATTACGCAGTTTTGATCCTAGGCAGATTGTACTTGAAATATCCTTATAGCTAATTACATTTTAAATGAGGGTGCTTACTTATTATTGTAGTCCCGTTTCGATGTCACATTATGCAATCTCTACAAGAGAAGGAACATGTAAAAGTCACTTTTCGGGGAGAAAATAATCCAACTATTATTTTCTATTCCAACTATATTAGTGTAATTGAAATAAAGATAGACGTTTCTTACGGAGGGAGTCGAGCCAGCTGGTCGCATGCCAGTGACTAGTGAAATTTCCGAACTTAGTTTTAAACTATCTAAGAATCGTTTTGGCGGCAAGGATTGAATTAAACCGTCGCAAATCGACTCACAAACTTCAAAACGTTTTTTCCTTGGAGCTGCTCCTTGCTTTTTTCTACGTAAATACCACAAAAGAGATAGGATCGCGAAATCTGTCACGGCTGTTATTTTGTCTAGTAGGGTTAGATATTCAATCTTACCTCCGTTAGTAATATGATTAACAGGTATTAAGGTTTTATTACCCATTGATCTGCCTACTGAACAACTAGCACTTTTGCAAATAAGCCAATCAATCATACCTTACGGGTGCAGCATAATCTGAAATTCAAATAATATAATAATATGTTCTTCTAGTTAATATCCATTACAAACTAACTGAATCAAGATGGACTCCTACATCTTCGTTCGTTTTCAGCCAAATGACGTCCACTGCTGGACAAAGGCCTCCCCCAAGGTTTTCCACAATGAACGGTCCTGCGCTGCCCGCATCCAGGCTCTTCCCGCGACCTTCACCAGATCGTCGGTCCACTCCTACATCTACCATTTATGGATCGATCGATTCATGAGCTAGCGTCGAAATCGAATATTAATTCTTCTTTATTAAATTCTACTAGCACAGAGCAAAAAAAATTAAGAAGTAGCAAGACATAGTTTGTTTTATTTGAGCTTATCGCATCCCTGTGATTGTAAGTACAAGTTTTGAATAATAACCACATAATATTTAACATCCTAGTCGAAACTTCTTGTCTCCAAAAATAAGATAAGTTTTGACAACATTTGAATAAACGCGTACTGAAGTACGAAGCTAGGTATAATACAACGTTATGTACCCTTTGAGTTTATGTGACGACATCCCGGCAAAGTTTTTGTTGCCGATTCAATAAGTCTTTTATCACCGGAGAAGTTAAAAACTTTTGTCGGCTGTTCATTTTTTATAAGTCGTCCCGTCGTTTTATTTAATCATCTACAACTTTCTTATTTATTTTGACAGATATAAGCTTACTTGCGTTCTCATCATCATAGGGCTTTAGTTTAACCCACGGAGAACTTAGTTTAATTTTACTGTTGAATAGTTTATCTTTGTGTAAATTGTGTGCTACATTAACATAAATTGGTTATAACGGTAAAAATCCAATAGGCGCTCTGTTAAAGTTTATTAAATAAATCTGCCTAAATATTTTTCAGTAATTTTCTTTGTTTTCGGAGGGGTACTATCTAAGTACTTTATAAGCGTAGGTAGCTTTGATGAGTGTAGACTCATCAAAAAAGCCAATGCTTTGAAAAAGCCATAACATGCAAATAATATGGCGGACATTCATAGGCATCCTTTGATATGTGTGATCAAAATCATGGCGTGGCATTTAAAGCGTGGCCAGTCATTGTTTGACGGGGGCCTTACAAAGCCGTTGTTCGTCGGAGGCGGGTTTTTGCAATTCGCGCAGAATTGTTGCCGCTCGTGCGAGTGCACAATTATCGGGCGCACTATCGATGCGTTGTTGACAGCCTGCTTTGTAAGTAGTGTTTTGAAAACATGTTTTAATTTTTTTTATATGTTTCCGCTAAAAAAATTAAAAGATGGCGCCTAAAGGTGTCATGTCATTGTCCTCATGTAAGGCTGTTTTTTTCCCATATTATAAAATATGAGGCAGTCAGTAATAATATATGTGCTACAAAAAGCAATAAATATCACAATTTTCACGCGAGTTGAACACGTAATATTATTTCACAGGAAGTCAGGAGTCCTCAGCGGACCTTTTATCTGACGGCTGTCTCGGTTCTATGGCGACGCGCCTCTTTGTGCCGCGAGACACATAGGCAGGGTGGTAGAAATATGATTTGTTGGTAAATACTACCCTAAGGATCAATAAAATATAGATTAGTTTATTATAATTTACCTAACGTTAGGCCCTTTATTTCAAGAATGTTTGACCCCAACTTCTACATATTAAACTGAATGACTATAGTAATACATTTATTTATACCATTTAGAAATCGAAATAGTTTTACTACATTGTGATTTTTGTATGTTAAAAGCATGCCTTCTTTATGAGGGTCGAATCACTTGGCTCATGTCGTTTATTAATCCACGATTGTGATTTTTAATAGCAAAAATATTTTTAAGCGTTTCCGTGACTGGGCCCTTTGTTCTTCTGCAAATGGTCGGGACTAAGATTGATCATGTTTTGTTTCTCGTCAAATACGTTGTGCGTCTCAAGAAACGCTATAATAATGCTCCAGATTTGATCTTTAATGTCCCGTCGCTTAAGAATTTCACTTTTGCGATTTGAACCGTTTATGAGGCATGTTTTGTTTTGCTACACAGATGATTCTACTAATTTGAATACGAGTACTTTAGAGTTTCGACATTATAATGTTAGATACTAGGTACCCACCTAGTATCTAACATTATAATGTCGAAACTCTGTAACCCTACCTTTACAAGTTTTATTGAGAAAGTGAGCGAATGTTTTAACAACTGAGGTGGTGTTCGTGTGATCAGAAGTTGTGATATATTCGCTCAAACTCGATCGCAAGGAAGTTAAGGCCAAGTTCTCGGGCGACACGGCGATCGGTCGCGAGTAGGGTTGCCAGGCGTCCGGCTTTAGCCGGACATGTTTGGCTTTTTAGGAACTTGTCCGGCCAAATATTGCCTTGTCCGGCCTGTCCGGCTTTTGTTAGGCTTTTTATTTGGTTGCCGCGCCAAGCAAAAGTCGAGCCACAGAATCATATGAAGCGCATGCATCAGGATGTTGGTTAGCAACCGATGATGATAGTACTCACTCATGAGCTGAACACTAATAAATTGCAAATTGTCACATGTCCGGCTTTTAGGATAAAATGTATGAAGCACAAATGAAGCACAAAGTCCGACTTTTGTGATTTTGGACCTGGCAACCCTAGTCGCGAGTAGATCGATCATGCGGCCCTCATCGCGCGACCCATACGTCTCTGTCCATCCGAGCCAACCAGCCCGGCCATTTTATTTTGTACAGTTTGACATAATATTTTTTAGCTACAATTCTATTTCACTGGCGACAGCACACCGAGATCAACACAGAAACAACTCATTTGTAATCGGTGATTTGTAATAAAAATTAGATAAAGTCTGATTGCGCTTATATTTAATAAATTTAGGCAAATATTACGGCGAGCTTTCTGAAAATGCAGCTTTCATGACCGCTGTTTGTCAGAGATTCCCACTGCCGAAGTCATCGTAAAGCCAATTAGTAGTTTCACGAATTTCTGACTACTAAATAGTAGTAGGTCCTACCTACTACGCACCACTTGAAATCAATAAAATATCGCTTAATCGTTAAGTTTCATCTTCGTCGTCTAGTTTCATCAAGTTTTAGTTGGTTCTTCGTTGATTAAACCCATGATGAACCGTACCTATGAACAGTACCGTTTGCGTGCACATTAAAATTTAAACTTCACTCAACAACCTCGGGGTATGACGACAATATGCACTGAAAATTGAGTTAAAATCAAAAACCTGTATAGATACCTGCAGCAAGGCTTGGCAGTTCGCTAAATTGTTCGCTTATCAAGTTTAAGGTAAACGTCGTTTACGTGAAAACAACACTAGCGTTTTCGTAGAGAAAGGCCAAGTTTCAGTGATGGACCAACGAGGTAACATTATAACGGTGACGCTCCGACAAATGTGAACGTTGGACTTTAAAGCAGAGTGTTAAGCTTTCAATTTGTTTGTACGAGGAATCAACACCATGGCCGACAAATGTGTTAAAGCGCTTTAACGAACGCCCGCCGGCGCGTGAGCGGAGCTGGCGCGGAGCTCAAAGCGGGCGGTGAGGGTCGGACGCACGCAGAGCCAAGTATAAATTCCAGTGCGGAATTAGCGCCAGAGTTAAAATAATTCATTATGTGAAGCCAGTGTGATCATTCTTAGGCCCGGTTTTTTTAATCGTAGTTAAAATAACCAATAGCCAAATTTGACAGATGTCAAATGACAAGTGGTTAAATATCAGAAAAAAAGCTTGACTTTTAGCAGGCCTGGCTCACTCCGCGCGGTACATCCGATAATTACCTACAGCGAAGCGCCCCGCCGGCGGGTATTATATCAGTCGAGTGTCACGCGCGCGCCCGTCAGGACGCTGGCGTGCGTTGTAGTACCTAATTCTATGATCGAAGATAATATAGAGAATATTATTTAAAAATGGACATAAAGAGAAAGAAATATTGTGCGGCGTTCGGGTGTTTAAATTCGGAAAGAAATCTACCGGATTTATCTTTTTTTCGCTTCCCAAAGATGCTGAAAGGTATGTTGGCCATGTAGGTATTTTTAGGATAGTATAGGAACCTAACCTACCATGACTACTGCTCAGAATGCGTTCGTTCGTTTCAGCCAAATGACGTCCACTGCTGGACAAAGGCCTCTCCCAAGGTTTTCCATAATGAATGCGTACTTACCTACATGCGTACCTCATTACAAATAAGTAGATTAATTATTTTTTCACTAGACAGCAACCCTAACAGCGTAAGAAGAGTTCAGAGGCACGCGATAGAAAGAAACAAAACTTGTAGGTGAATAAAATTGTAGGTACGTAGTGCTGTGCGAGCTGAATTCCACTGTATCGCGTCGTAGGAAGACTCGCATTTATTTAAATCGTCTTGCGGAGTAATCCTTCTGTACCTGTACTATTACTTATTCTGTGCTTTTAGTACATTTTTTAACTATTTGTTTACATTTTGTTAACATTTAACCATTAGTAGCAAAATTCTGGAATAGAGGCCGCGTACCGGAAAACGCAGCGTGGGATGTCCACCTACAATGTGGACCGACAACATCGTAAAGGTAGCAGGGAAGCAGGCCGCCACCAATCGATCAACATGGAAAGCATTGGGGGAGGCCCATGTTCAGCAGTGGACGTCCTATGGCTGAAATCATGATGATGATGAGTAGTAGAGTAAGTAAGATAATAAGAGGGCCTTAGTAAGATCCACACGTAAGGAACTAAAGCGATGGGAAAATTTAAATGAGGTGTTTGGTATATAAATTATGATTATTAATATTTTTTAATAAGTAATGAATGTTTATTACGTATCCAAATTGACATAATTGTCCTCAACAAAAAATAAACGATACTGTCACCTAATGCAATAGAGGAAAGAGCAAACAGTCACGGATCGCCCCAATCAGCCTGCCGGTGTTTGCACTCAAAATAAAGCGAATTGATGCGAGTCACCGTGCTTTGTTACTCTAGTTGGGCAATTTTACACGTTCTATAAAATAATGAGTTCGATTTTTGTCGTTTTATATTGCAGGTTTTGATTCCCTAGCGTGTGACGGAAATTCGTCTAAGGTGTCGGTATAAACTGCTGTATCTTTTGATCGCGTTAACTTAGAAGTTTGATTTTTTTACTTCTTATAGGGACAATAGATCTAGGTATTTGGTATAAATTTCAATTTGATACCTTTATTCGTTCGTGAGAAATAAGGTAGTAAGTTTCATTTTATTAAAATATTTTTATTATATTATATAACTAAAAAAATGTAATTTTCGCAATTTTTCCTATATTTGCATTATATGACAATGCTTTATGCCAAATTTCAAGATTCTGAGTTTACGGGAAGTATCCTGTAGGTTTTGATTCCTTTGCGAGTGTCGAAAATTTGTTGAAAATATCGACATAATCGGCTGTATCTTTTGATTGGCTTGGCTTAGAAGTTTGATATTTTCACAGCTTAAAGGGACAATAGACCTGAGTATTTCATGTGAATTTCAGCTTGATACGTTCACGCGTTCTTGAGATAAAGGGTCTTGACAGACGGACGGACGGACAACAAAGTGATCCTATAAGGGTTCCGTTTTTTCCTTTTGAGGTACGGAACCCTAAAAATGGTATCCAAAACTCACTTTTGGGCAGTTTATTTAATAAGTAAATCGTATTCATATAATAAAAATACGGCTTACACGGCACACTTTTATTCTGAAAACACTACAAATTCTTAATACCACACTGAAAAAAATGTTTCGTTACAACTTACACAAATGAGTGACTTGCGAACTGAGTATTAACGTATAACCAGACCAGGTTTATCATATCACTACAAAATAGTTCATTTTGTTCCATATAATCATAGTACCTACCTAATTAGTAGTAACCTCCAGTTCGCAAGTCACTCATTAGTGTAGGCATTAGCCAAATTATTTTTTTCAGTATTATTTTTTGTAACATATGGGTACCATTTACTTTGTTCCGATTGTGCCAAGAGAAAATTGCTTCTCATCGTCAGCCACTAGACTGTCGGGGGCCTTCTCGCATATGAAAGCGAAAGGGACGGACTCGCACCAGATGTCGTCGAGCAGGCCGGTGCGGAACATGGCGCCGCAGTAGGAGCCGTTGTCATGCGCGCGGCTGTTGTCGGGCTGCCCGCCCGCCCAGCTCGCGTAACCCGCCTCTTCAATAGTCTGGCCTGAAATAATCATTGCAACAAAATCAATTTTAAACTATAGTCCAAGCTTTGCTTAGTTTGGGACTAGAAACGCAGTGTAAAATGTCTAAAGGACGTAATTATGTTGCTATCGCGCTCGCACACTCACTGCGGGTGCCAGTCGCACAGTCGCGACAGCAATATAATTACGCGCGAGCGATAAGGATGGGTAGCTAGGGGTCATTGGACAAAATTCTACGTGCTCACGGACCAGGCTTTAGGCTTAACATTATTATACCGTTTCATTGCTTTATGAACTATTTCTACACACAGGGTGGCCGAAAAAAAAATAGGTGATAGTTTAAGATACATTACAAAATTAACTCTGTCTCCTAAAGTGAGCAAAATCAACTATACATGGGGGTGATTTAGATACACTTTGATGTAAGGAATCTAAATTTTAGCTTTGAACGTCAACTCCCTGGCCACCCTGTATAATAGTTATTTTCTTTATCTAACCTAAGTAAAAACTAATCATGATATTATTAGCGCAACATGAGAATATTTTCTTAAGATAAAAAGTAATTTTGCGCCAAGCATCGCCATCAGCAATCTTACCATGCACTGTGTACCAAGTGCGCTTTTGATCCCAATCCAAAAAACCTAGTGCAACTACGTCCTTAAACTCGGACTTTATAGTGTTAGCTGGATGTCCAGCGAAGATGTTTTTCAGGACCGTCGCTTCTTGTGCACTGTTGGGGATGGCTAGATATCCCCCCTGGGCGAGGCAGGTCCTCTGCGCGTTCCTCCAGGTCCTCCCGGTGCCGTGGAACTTGTAGCAGCTACCAGTGCTACTCTCTAGTTTGTACTCTGTAGACAAAAATGTTTAGACCAGATTCAAACAGTTGAAAATAAAGTTGCCTTCAAGGCTGATTTCATAGAAACATGAGAAACAAATTTGTTCCTAACATAAATTAGCTATAACAGGTTTGAACTAAAAAATAATGCATTGAAATGATGATAATGCAAAAAAAATTGTTATTTAATTGTCAAGTAATAATTTTCCTACCAGGATCAACAGTGCCACAAGCTGTGATCACGGGGCTGTTGACTTTCTTCCTGTAGCACACGTAAGGGAACGTCTCGTCACATCGCACGTCCGCCACCGTCCCGTTGGGCAGCATGATGATGCAGTCTTCCTGGTTCTTGAAGTTGTCAGGTTCGTCCAAGGCCCACTCCAGTGGGATCTTTTCCAACGGGACCCCTAAAATGATTTCGTTTTAAATATTAGACGAATATTTAATACCTAATAGAGCCAGGTCGCTCTTTAAAAAACATAACTATCCATTATACATACCTTCGATAGATGTGAAGTCCCCTTTGGAAAATGTGGCGTGGATTCCTGTGAAGATGCCGCAAGCCACTCCTGACGCCGCTTGTATCCCTTCCATGGCTTTGTGGAGATTTCTATCCAGCGGCGATGCCAAAACTGCACCTGGAGATCACAATAATAGAGGCTTATAAAATCAAAATCACTTTATCTTCATAAATTATGTGCGTCTTTTATTTCCTCTAATGCATTTTATTTTCATAAAAAAATACTCGTAAACACCTATCCAAAGTCAATCATATGAAGTTTTTGCAATTAATACTTTGAATTTAATTACGATCAGACACCAGAGAAGGCGTAAATAGTAACGTGTATCCATAAAATATATTACAGTAATCCATATACTTGACCATACAAAATTATATGAGGTTTCCACATGATCGGGAGTTCATACCTTCTAGGTTACAGCGTAGGAATGCGTCTTTGAATGTCGCCGGCATCAAATGAGGCTTCAGCCATCCTTCTAGCTCCTTCACGTAGTAGTAGTCAAAACGGAATCCGCCATCTGTCCCTTCAAACACAAGGTCAGAAGTGTCGTAGGATATTTGTTAGTTGTACGATTATGTAAAATAACTTAGCAATGACATTTAGGCTGAGTTCCACCACCTTATTTTAACTGTAATTATAACAATGACCGGTGTTTTGTATGGAGTTTGACAGATTTCTGACGTTTGTCAATGTTAAAGTAAGATGGTGCAACTCAGCCTTAGAGTTATTTCCGTTGATTTAAGTTTTTTTAACTTACATGCTGAAGCAATGTACAGTAAAAATATATAATATACACAATTTAAATGTCGACACATGATTTAGATACGACTGACCGATACTAATTAATCATACATAGGACAACAGTTAAAAAGTAACCGCGCTATCAGTTTTGAGTTCAAAATGTTATCAAGTACTGGCAACTTTAGCAGTATTGGCGTTGCAAAAATAATTTAATCTAATCATTTTAATGACGTATAAATACACTTCTGGACACATCTATTGGCCCACCTTAGAGTTTAGGTTTCGATGGCCCCTACCGAAATATGATTGCTAGATTGAACAAAAACTGTTGATGCAGTTTTAAACCTGATACATTTTACCATCTTTTTCGATCGTATTGTTGTTGAATACCATACGACATGGAGCTACGCCTAACAAGTCGGATATGCGCCTTGTTAAAGGCAATTGATTTTTGAATAAAAAACATGTTTTATCAAATAAAGGTTTCATTTGATAACGCGTGTTGCCTCCATGGGCATCTACCACAGCTCTCATACGATTAGGCATAAAGTTTATCAACCGCTCTATGAAATTTTGAGGGATCATCTCCCATTCCTCTTCTATGGCAGTTTTCAACTCCTGTATCGTCTGGGCAACTGGCTGACGAGCGCTAACACGTCTTTTTAGCTCGTCCCACATGTGCTCAATGGAGTTCATGTCTGGGCTTCTGGCTGGCCAGTCCATAACTGTGATGTTCACATTCCGTAGATATTCCTTGACGATGCCGGCCGCATGGGCTCTTGCATTATCATGCATAAAAAGGAAATTTGGGCCCACATAGTCCGCGTATGGTATCACGTGAGGTTCTAAGCACTCACGGTACATTGAAACTGAAAGGTACATTACCTTTCAGCATTTAAAGTTGGCAGCCGTGGTCCTGTAACAACCTCAAGTTGAGTTTTGAGGCTCGCGGATATACCGCCCCAGACAGTCCATGAGCCACCTCCATAAGCAACCCTCTCTTCAAAGCAGCATTGTGCGAAACGCTCTCCCTTACGTAGGTAGACCTTCTTCCTTCCATCATTGCCATGTAACACAATTTTAGACTCATCAGAAAAGAGTACACGGCTCCAATCTTGCTGTGTCCAATTAAAATGACTGCGTGCGAAATGAAGGCGCGCTGTTCGGTGGGCTCGCGTTAGTTTGGGCCCATTAGCTGGCTTGTGTGGTACCATATCGCGTTCTTTTAACCTTCTCTGAACAGTTCGAGCGCTCACAGATACTCCGTGGAAGTCGCGAAGTTGGTTTTGTATCTCAATGGAGGTAAGGTGACGATTTCTCAAGCTGGTCGTCACGATGAATCGATCCTGCCTTTCAGTTGTGACCCGAGATCGTGGCCTTCCTTGGCGACGAACAAAGCCACCAGTCTCTAGGTACCTCCGATAAACATTTCGGACCGCAGATCGACTTAAATTAAGTTGAGCACTCACGTTTCTTTAGCTGTGTCCGGCCTGAATAAGTGCCACAGCTTGGGCGGCGACTTCAGGTGAAGTATCCATAGATTATTTATTGATAGAATAACCTCACCTTAATGTTAAGAATCAGTAATTTTTGTTGCAAAACCAAAGATATCAATCACTTTTTCAAGAATTAAATCCAAGTAAACCAATAAAACCAAGTTTTCTTAGTATTCGATTGTTTGATATCAACAAACAGGCTCCAAATTGTCTTTTGTTTCTTTATACTCTGTGTTCGAAATTAAAAAAAAAGACTATTGAATGAAATTGTGGATGTACCAGGTTCAAAACTGCATCAAAACTTTTTGCTCGACCTAATATAAAATTTTAGCTGGGACCAAATGAAAATGAAAATACAAGGTGGGCCAGTAGATGTGTCCAGAAGTGTAGTTTGTCTGGGATCAAAACCTACACTAAAAAGTAGAAAAATAATTACTAATTACCTACTTATTTATTAGGACGAATTAATCTTTATGTAGGTATACCATGATTGATACTTCTGGAGTCGGTGCCAAGATTATGAAACATGTAAAGTTTGCCTGCACCGACTCCAAAAGTATCAATCATGGTATACCTACATAAAGATTAATTCGTCCTAATAAATAAGTAGGTAATTAGTAATTATTTTTCTGCTTTTTAGTGTAGGTTTTTTGGAGTCGTTTTTTTTTATAAAATTTTACTTATTTCTTGCTTTTTAGTTAACTAATAATTACCTTGATGTTACCACTTAAGGTAAGCAGTACATTGAGACCGGATTGGATATTCTTAATGTTTTCACTCGTTGTATCTCGGAGGGCGTGTTTCCGAGTATATGGCGTCGCGGATTTATTAAAATTATACCAAAGGGAGGTGACAAACCGCCCGAAGATCCTAAATCGTACCGACCTATTACATTACTTCCCTCATTAGGTAAACTGTTAGAGCGATTAGTAGTGCCGCGTTTGCTACCGGGTGGTCCAATTTTTCACGAGCAGCAGTTTGGCTTCACCGCCGGGAAGTCTACTGCAGATGCAGTAATATCTGTTAGACAAAAAGTGACGTCCTCGGTGGCAAAGTACGTTGTAGGAATATTCCTCGATATTTCAGGTGCCTTCGACAATGCTTGGTGGCCGATCCTGCTCTTAAAACTGAAAGTTCGTGGATGCTATAGTAATATATATTCACTACTGCACTCGTACTTTTGTAACGGTACAACTAAATTAAAACTCGGCCATCATGCTGAATCAAAGGTGCTCACGCGCGGCTGTCCCCAAGGATCGGTCCTAGGGCCCTACCTTTGGAATTTGGGTTTCGATGATTTTCTAGCATTACCATTACCCGAAGGCTGTTCGTTAACCGGGTACGCTGATGACGGTCTCCTTTTAATAGAGGCTGACACTAGATCAAAGCTTGAAAATCTAGCGGATACATGCTTGAATTTAATATCTCAATGGGGAGACAGGAATCGTTTGCAGTTTGCCCCNCCCGGAGAGGCTTAGTTCAAACGATCATAGCAAATGTTGTGATAGGGATAGAGACATGCGATTTTTGGTTTTACAAAGATAATACGATATAGAATAATTCAAAGTAATAAAAACCACCTTTTATAGGGGCATTTTTTGGAGAAATTTATCAAATAACCAAAAAAACACGAATTTTTAAGCAGATTTTTTTCAAAAAGTATCATTTTTTATTATTTGTTGGCATTTTCTGACTATTTTATGTATTTTTTTAGTATCGTCTGTTATTTAGCATTATTACTGTTTTTATTTTATCAGGATATACCTCTTAGTTTAAAAGTTATTACGTTTTCTTTACAATAAGTACTTGAAAGAAAAAAAAATCTATAAAAAATAAAGAAAAAATCTTAAAAAATTTTTGACCACTTTTTTGTCGATAAAAATAGGTCTAGTTTCATCTATTTTCATATGTACACTTTAACGTGACTCACACTGTATATCAGTTGATCATTTTATCTATCACACCTTTTGTTGTACTTGTATTTTGTGATGTGTACCATTTGTCACTAAACCATTGTAACCATGGTAGCAATGTACATTTTGGCACGGGGATTTTTTGACGTTCATACTTTCTGCCACACTAACAACCGGTCCGTATGGACATTTTGACACCTGCACATTCCAACCGTTGAGCGTTTTTTCGCATTGACTACCCAGTCCCTGAATGTTAATAAGCTAAAACTCTTATAAAAGATAAAATAGCAATAATAAATAATTTAGAGCAACTGTAACTACGTAACTGTGTAGAAACCTACTTAAGAATATACGAAAAACCTTGTCCCGCAAGTACCTAAGTATAGCGGTTATTGAAGCAATCTTGGCTGGCGTTGTAGTAGGGTTCATAAAAAACTAAGCCAGGCGGTCGATGTATTTTATTGTTTTTCATATTCTTCGTCATCGGGCACGAGACTGTTGTCGGGGGCCTTCTCGCATATGAAAGCGAACGGGACAGACTCGCACCAGACGTCGTCGAGCAGGCCGCTGCGGAACATGGCGCCGCAGTAGGAGCCGTTGTCGATTGACTTGGTGTTGTCAGGCTGGCCGTTCGCCCAGCTCGCGTACCCTGCCGCTTGAATACTCTGACCTGGAAGTATCATAATCAGCTATACCCAATGAAGTACAAGTAAATCCAGGTAACCAAAAAACTACACTCATGCGAACCACACACTGAAGAAACTCTTTAGTATCTATAGTAAAACTTAATAAGTTTTACTTTCATCTGTCACCAAGTTGTCTTTATAACGAAACTTTCTTCCGTTTAAGATAAGAAATCACTATATCACAACTTACCATTAACTGTGTACCAAGTGCCCTTTTGATCCCAATCAAGAAATCCAATTGAAACAACGTCCCTAAAGTTCGACGTTACGATTATAGTGTTGGCTGGATTTTGGGCAATGAGGTTTTTGAGGATTGTGGCTTCCTGGTCGCTGTTGGGGATGGCCAGGTACCCGCCCTCCGCGAGGCAGGTCATCTGCGCGCGCCTCCAGCTCCTCCCCAGGCGGTGGAACTTGTAGCAGCTACCAGTGCTTTGTTCAAATGTATAAGCTACAATCGGAACAGATAAAAGATTATTGAGATATTGAAATGTCTTCACCTACACTAAAGCCTGGTCCGTGAGCACGTAGAATTTTGTCCAATGACCCCAAGCTACCCATCCTTATCGCTCGCGCGTAATTATATTGCTGTCGCGACTGTGCGACGGGCGCCCGCAGTGAGTGTGCGAGCGCGACAGCAACATAATTAGGCGCGAGCGATAAGAATGGGTAGCTTGGGGTCATTGGACAAAATTCTACGTGCTCACGGACCAGGCTTTACCTTCTTTTCACGTCCGAATTAATTGTCACGTCTTTCAGTGGGTACTGGAGAGTGGAGACGGGTCGCTTACTATTGGCCTTATAAGAAGGATCAAGGTCACCCAAAAGGCAATGGAGCGTGCTATGCTCGGAGTTTCCTTGCATGATCGACTCAAAAATGAGAAGATCAAAATGACCGACATAGGCTGCAGAATTACTAAAATCAAATGCCAGTAGGCGTGGCACATAGCTTGTAGAACTGATGGCCGCTGAGGCAGAAAAGTTCTTGAGTAGCTATCACAGGCTTGAAAATAACAAATAAATGATTCTACATTACTAAAGTGGCCATTATAGAAAATCTCCAATAAATCGATCAATGTTATCATAATATAATATTATCGTGCTGTATATTATGTAGATGTTTCAGTTATGGTAGCTTATCGTGTTGTTTTATTTGTCTGTAAATGCAGTTAATTACCAGGGTCGATAGTGCCGCAGTTTGTATTCATCACGGGGTTGTTGGTTTTCTTCTTGTAGCACACGTAAGGGTACGTGTCGTTACACCGCACGTCAGCCAGTGTCCCGTTGTGCAGCATGATCGTGCAGTCTTCCTGGTTCTGGAAGTTGTCAGGTTCGTCCATGGCCCATTGCACGGGGATCTTTGCTAACGGGATACCTGATTATAATAATTATCACGTTCTAAAAAGTATAAAACATTACAAGCACTTCCACCGCTGTAAATGATATGGAATGGCTTTTTACATCCAGTTCAAAAATACCTTCGATAGACGTGAAGTCCCCTTTGGAAATTGTGGCATGGATTCCCGTAAAGATAGGACAGCTAACTCCCGCCGTCAGCCTTGCTATAGCTGTTTGGAGATTTGCATTCAGCGGCGATGCCAGAACTGCACCTGTAGATTAGTCTTCAACATTAATCATAGATAGGATTATGACTCAGTATTGCCCATTTTTGAATATATTCTAATTAATATCTGTAGTGAACATGAACAATCAAAGTGGACCAGTGGCGAATAGAATCGAATGCAGTGAATTAAATAAAAGCGTTAATAGAATTTGCAATTTAGGTTAAGCTTTGTTTTTAACCTAAACGCAAGAAAGTTTTTCGTCAAATTGATCAATTTGTACCAAATTAGAAAACTTTGAATATATCATTGTTGTACATAATGTGTCGTATTTAACCTTCTAGGTCGCAGCGAAGGAATGCCTCAGTAAACGTCACTGGTGCCTGGTGCAGCTTCAGCCATCCCCCTGCCTCTTTACTGTACGAGTAGTCGTAACGGAATATGCCATTTGTCCCTTTCAAAAACAAAAGTTTGATTTCAAAAACAGTTGCGCACCGAGACCGAGATTTCATCGTGATTATTATTATTAATATTCGTAATATACAGGATGACCCGGATGTACCCGGAAATACCCCATGTAAATTTTTATTTAGAAAAAAAATCGTAGCTCGAAAACTATTACTAACAAAATCGCTGAACATACATGGGGGATTTCCGGGTAAAACTGGATATCAGGAATTTTAATGTCACCTTTTGGGGATTATGATTAACATTCGTAAGATATTTTACTATGATTTTTTTTAAATTTTACATGAAAAAACTTACTTGCAATAGAAATGTAGACTAAATATAAAACTAAATAATAATAATTCCCACACATGATCACTCCTTGGTTCAAATAGGACTGACAGTCTATACTAATTGAATAAATGCTAAAGAAGGTCTATCACTTTGGGTTCATAATGTTATCAAGTACTGGGAATTGTTTAATTAATTTTAATTACCAGTTGCGAGTACCTACTAACGGTTGGGTATTTTTGAATATTGTTGTTGACGTTGTTACAATATTATTGTTGACGTCATAAACTTGATTTCTTATTTAAATCATAATAGCATTAAAGATAATTACAGTTTGAAGTCGTAGGAATCAGAGCTCTATTCAACGCTGTGCGTTCGATTTGCTGCTTCACTAAGCAAGCATCGTTTGTGAATACGGGCGTGATACATCCGAGTGTGAATACGAGGGCTGCACTAAAAGTATCGGGAATGGAATATTTCCACTGTTCCTGTCATATTAAAATCTATTTAATTGCAAACTCCAGGGTTTTTAAAATCGTATACCATTTATTTATTTAAAAAAAGATTCTCGGTCGTATCACAAGGTCTTGTCAAACTTGTTTAGTCGTTGAGAAAATGGATTGACTCGAGAAAATTCAAGAGCGATGATTTATTATGACTTTTGAAGTGGTTTAACACAAAAACAGTGTGTTGACCGGATGATTTCTGCATTTGGTAATGAAGCCCCATCCAAAACCACAATTTATCGNTCGTATACACTCTAAACATACAAAAATGCGTTATCGTTACTTCAACTGGAAAAATTAAAGATTCAAGAATATTTTTATATCAACCGTGAGGTATGATATCCTAATTTTATGTATGTATGAGTTAAAACTGGTCCTTTGTCCAATCTCGTTTCAAAGGTTGTTTGAACTTTTTTTTACTTACTTTGAGTACCAAACTTGACCAAATTTATCGTTCACTTTATCTTATTACGTTTATCTTTGAGACTTTCATCGTATGAATTCGAATCACGAGATTAAAATTCTTGAATTTGAATAATGAAAGTTTACCGAAATTATCCAATATTCTTCAAGACTAAGAAAATGAAGAAAATACCAAAGATTTGAAGTAGGAAGAGACTCATTAGAAACTTCAATCATTTTGTTAATAAGTATCAAAAGGTAATACTATATTCCTAGGATCTTTCCTCTAAATTTCACCCCTTACTGAATACCAGCTATTAAATTAGACCGAGTAGATACTATGTATAAGTTAATTATTTATATATATTTGTACGCCGACTAATTAATGGCACATTTTGGCGCTCTATTCATACTAGTTTTAAGACCGTTTGTTTACCCAAAATAATGCAAATAAATGTTTGAATTTTTATTTTTTTACGGTACTACGACCACGGACTACGATTCGTAGCAGTGTGTGGTCGTAGCCGTAGACACGGAAAGAGATCCAACCGTAGCCATTACTGTAGCAGTCGTAGCCTATCGTAGCCAAATGTGCGTAGCAAAGGTCTGTAGCGGTCGCGTCGTCAGTTGTACAAATACCAATTACTTATTCTGTGACAATACGCTTGCATGCGACAAGTGACGTGTATTATTAATTAAATCATGTAGAAATTATTTAAATATATATCGCTGACTAAATACCGCAAATGGCCCTTTATTCATATACTAGTTTTAAGACCATTGTTCTAACCAAAATTGTGCAAATAAATATTTTAATTTGAATTTGAAAAAAGTAAGAAACGTTCAGAAGACTATCAACATTTCAATCAGTAAAATGAACAAAATATGAATGATTACAGATTCCTTAAAATAATCATAATTACTTTGTTCATATTACAATACTCAAAGTGGTAGATTTGTAATTCAAATTATAATTATTAAAATCAACCAAGTTCTTCGGTAACAAGAATGAGACTATTCCTATGCGAACCAATTTAGTGTTCTGCGCGTTGATTGCAAACGTTTTATGCTGAGCAACCATGCGCCAAGTGTTTACTAGTAGTAGTGTTTATGTTATCTACCTATATTTTGTTTGTATAGTTTTAACTCAACACACTATGACCACCAAATACATACTAGGTATACTTTATAGCTTGTATGTATATTGAATGCCATCATATTGACATGCAAAAACGGTATTTAATAGTAAACATTAATTAATTTTTCTTCAAACAACACATTCAATCATAGTTACGTACAATCTGCATTTATTAATGTCGAAACATCAACGTTGCGCCTTGTACTGACCACTTGAGACTGGTACTATTCCAAACCACCATTAATTTCCATTCACGAGCATTTAGCGAATTCCCTTTGTCCTTTGTGCCCACAGTAATCCACAAAAAACATCCCATATTCCCTGTAGTTGGCTGAAAGTAAATAACAAAGCAACCCGCACCTATTTCATGCAAGAACAAATTTTCCAACTGAAATTAAGGCCCTGGAGAGCGCACGAATAAAAGTTAAATTAAAGGACATGCACACAAACGTCTGAACGTGGCCGCGCTCACAGATCCTCCTTGTGCCACATTAAGGTGCGGTGTTCATATCGACAGAATGTTTTATTTCTATAAATCATTATTTACAATATTTAAAATAGTGATTGAGTTTCTTGCGCTGCTTCTTCTCAGCACTGGCCCATTTATTGTCCCGAAGCAGTGGTAAGTAATACTGGGACGTGTAAAAGTGCTTTTTAAAAGCCTATTTGCAAAAATGAGTTATATGAGTTTTTTTTTAATAAATCGGTGCGCATAATAAGGTCGCAAATTAAATTGAGAAATGGCTAATATCTGTCCATAACTAGCTAATCGTCACGCATCATTTACGAAAAGAGGCTATACAAAAAAAGGTTGGGTTACATTAGAGGTCAAGCTGTAGGTAGATCCTGAATATACAGGAGTTGTAGTAGTGGCAAAGTGTGGTGGGATAAAAAAAAATTCGACTAGTTTGCCTAGACCTCTTTTGGCTGTCATTTTTGCCTAGCACAAATAATATTTCTAGTCGAAAATAAAACCGGCTAATCGAAATTGTTTTGTGCAAGCACGTCTACATTAGGCGAGTCAATTACTCACGCCTTAAAATGTAATCAACAATCCACTTGACTAGAGACCGGCGAGGGCGAGCGCACAAGGGCAGCCTTCGCAAATGTTTGCGGGTCACAGTGCGGGCTAGTTTGAATTGCAGGCCCTCGTTGACCCGGCTCCGTCGACCGTCGGCTGATGCCTGATGAATTTATGGGCCCAGCTCTAAAACATTCGGGTATAGACACGACCATTCGTATACGGTACTTGAATATAATTTTAATGCAATTTTATAGAAAAGTCATGATTAATAAACAGGATGGAGATTTCCAATATATTATTTTTATCTTCCCCAAAAAGGGTAACAAAGAACAACACTTTAGAAGTCAACAGATTTATACTAATCGTTTTTGTTACTCATAATAACCAGCAATAATTAAGAGTAATATCGTCTCTGATTTAAAAAGCCTATTAATCAATGAAAAAAGGTTGCGTACATTTTGAAACACCTTGTCAATCGCTAATCTAATCTCTTAGGATGGTCTCCAGCCAGTTCTTCCGCGCCCTAAAACAACAGCCATGCATCACCGTCCTTCGCTTACGAATCATCACGTTTCCAAATATCAGAGCCACAGCGTGGACAAAACAGCTAATCGTTAGATTTTAGCAAACAATAAACAACAAATGTTTATCTACGCATTGCAATTACTAGTCAACAGAGTCTACGTTTGGAATTCACAATAATTAGGTATTTTGATTATATTAGATACCAAAACATGTGTAGGACTCAAAAATGTATAAAAAGTTGATTTTGCGTTATCTTGTCTATTTTTATTCCTGTAAAGATAGTAATACAAACAAAACTAAACTGTTTCTGTTCTGTGTCAATTAATTGTAGAACAAAATACATGTAATGATCATACTGTACTCACCGACCTACGTCTAAAATCTCTGCACCACAACATGATGACGCGACTCAGATAATTCAATACCCTCCTGAATTATTCAAAGGGCCGTAAGATTGCGACGTAAGACAGGGCTTTATTTTTTGCAAGGATTACATTTGTAAGCCGCTCTCATACAGATGAATATGGGACTATTATTGCGACGATGCGATAGTGTACGACAATGTAGAATTGTTATATGATAGGGTATCGTAATTGTCTTGTAGTGGCCGAATTTGTAATAACTCCGTATTCAGACAAGTATTATTCTAAAAGTTAAGATTCCCTTAATATTAAAAGCTCTAAAGCAAAGGTAATGAAGTGCCCTAATCTAGAAGTAAAAGCTAGGTTCAAGTGCTTTTGAAGATAATGAAGATTTTCTAACCGACGAGTATTATTATGTCATTATTCTATTTAATGCTCCAATTCTATTTGTGATTCTGCCGAGTTTATGGAGTGTTTGCTTCCGTCAAAGCGCGGCAGCATCTGTAAGGCTTTGACTTCCTTCCTTTGAAGTGAAGGCTTCAGCCGCAGCACTAGCGACACCGCGGCCGCATCGTTAAGGTGTCGCAATTAGAGACGCAGCAATCAACTCCCACTGTTTGATTGATATCATTAGCGCTGCCGTCTAATTTGAAGAACGATGTAGGGTAGGATTTACTCTTTACTAGTAGGTGCTCTCTTTAATTTAATTTCTTGCGAGTGATTCAGATTCAGATCAGACTGTTTTTGAAAATGAAAATGAAAATGTTTATTCGTCATTATCATTGATTTGTTGCAAAATTTTTATAGCACTTTACCAAGATAAGATTGGAAACCACAGTGTTTAACTTGACGTGATCATCCGTACATAGTTTTGTTAAGAAAGGTAATTAGGTACTTGCCTATTACATTTATAATTTTTTAAGAATATAATTGTGTTTTGTTGTAGGCATGATGACCGGAGATAAATTTTCTATTGTGTGGGTGCACGCGGCTATGACTCGCAGCATTATTTTTATGTGTGTAGACTGTACTTAGGTACCTAATTTCAAAAGGCTAGTGTAGTTGCTGATATATATAACCCAACAATAAAATACAAAGGAAATGCTTTTACCAATATGAGGCATAAAGCAAACAAAAATATAAAGAAAATAAAAATAAGCAAATCTTTTGCGTCATCGATTCTGTGAGATATACGAATGTATATTAATGAATATTCCAGTAAGATAAACTTGTAATAATAACGTAAATAACAGGTACAATCTTTTAACAGGTATTTCGTGCTATACAAGCTAAAGAACCTGCGTTTCCTGGACTCGCGTCGCGTGTCATCCCACGAGCGTTCTGTGGCGGACTTCCAATTACCTACTATTAGGATTTTATCAAGCTACTGGTCGTTAAATTCACTGATAACTTTCAAATTATAGACTGGGTTTTTTTATTTTTTAACATCTTGTGAACTCTGACGTTAACTGTAAATAATGATTCTGGCGAGTAGGTAGGTTTTGCAATAATTTGTACAATGTTTACTTATTACGAGTATGACAATGTGTTTTATTTTTTAAGGAAAAAACCCGGGCAAATGAGACGAATTGCTCGTACCTACATTCTGTATGAACTTCCTGCCTGACAGGTCTACTTTGCAACCGTGTCTTTGTTTTTGTGTTTATCATTAACGGTACCGGACAGACCCGCAGGGTTAACTAGTCATTCATTACATCACCATAAGGCTGACCCTTCGCAGTAATAAATACGGATGGACAGAGGGTTATAAAATAGTTTTTATGTGTTGGCCCGCGACCCGCTGCCAGCTTTTTACTGTCCGCGGAGTATATTAACATTTGTAGGTCGCAGTAAAATTGAGAACGAATAGAGATGGTCAGCGGAATGTTTTTGGCAGTGTTCTGTGTCAAAGATAAACACTGGACAGCGAAAGTTGCTTGCGTGGATATCTGTAAGCTAGCTGAGGCGGATCGAGACTGTTAACCAAACAAGACAATTTATGAATAGTATAGCACCTTAAATGTCACGCATAGTTATAGTTATATTCAATCAAACTTCACATGTTGTAATTTATTTTATTTTCTTTATTAGGAAAACATACAGCTTATATTATAATACAAGTAGCATAAAAATAATACGCAAGCCTATGCTTTGCTATCAATCCGTTCTTCCTCATTCCGATTTCCTCTGTTATTATTATGCAATTCATTGAATTGAATCACAATTATATACTCTATTGGAATTATTGTTCTCATAACACTCTATGCAAAACACTAATCAAGCTGTTTATCGGTCAATTGGCACAGTTTTTGTACAACCGTGTTTGCCCGACGCAATGGTCACTAATGAGCGATAAATGGGCATTATTTATTGCGGTTCTCCGTTTGAAATTGAAGCCTCTAACAAAGGTGAGCGAGGTGCGCCACAAATAGTGCAACAATATGACGTTTTCACACAATATCATAGGAAATTGAAAGATTTATTAGTACATTAATAATACCTTTATTCAGTAGGTTTGAGAACAGGACGCAAACTATTTATCACGCGTACGAAGTCACGAGCTAACCTACTTAGTTGACTATAAAATCTTGAAAATTTCGTCTATACTTATAATAAATCTGTAGAGAGGTCAATTCTGTACATGAAATATATTTTCAAAATAACTATCAGGGGGTGATTAGTGATCGATACTGATGCCAAAAATGCAATCAGTAAAATTTTTGTCTGTCTGTCTGTCTGTCTGTCTTTCTGTCTGTCTGTCTGTCTGTATGTTCCTTATAGAAACAAAAACTACTTGACGGATTTTAACGAAACTTGGTACAATTATTCTTCGTACTCCTGGGCAGGTTATAGGATGCTTAGGAATTCCCACGGGCACGGGAATTATCGGGAAAATCCTTTTGTATGAAAAATCTAAACTGCTTTAGTTAGACGCTTGAAATTTGGCATGCAGGTACCTTAGTAAACTTAAAGCTTAGTTACAACAGGATATTGCAAAATTCCCACGGGAACGGGAGTTAGCGGGAAAAAACATTTGTATGAAAAAATCTAAACCGCGTAAGATAGATGAAGGGGGTAAAACGGGATCCACGCGTACGAAGTCGCGGGCGGCCGCTAGTTAACCGATAAAACGTTAACATGATACATTATACGAGCTAAAATCATAATGTTATTAATGGTAAATAAATACCTATGTTTTGATTTATTATGGTTTGCTTCCTTTTGAAAGTATCAAACCGCCAAAAATAAATCTATTTCCATGATATCTTTGTACTTAGCAGTCGAGCGATTACGTCTATTCAAATGATTTTCTTCAGTAACAGTCACAAAAGACAGTATCCTCGATTAATCAAAGCAAATCCTTAGCCTTTATTTCTATTCAATTCGTGCCATTTTTGAATGTGGAATCGTTTTAATAGAATTTCGTTTGAATAAGATTAACGAGCGATTTTTGGTGGGGTAAAAAATGGCGGAGAAAAACATCGTTCTGAATGGGAGTCGGACTGGTGGATTCATATCATTAATATTGGTCGATTTTAGAATGATAACAGCTATCCCAGTAATGGACGCGTTCAACTCTGAGCAGGCTTTATTGGATTTAGGGCAGATAAATGTTCTGATTGTTAGAGCGCTTGTAATGTGGTCTTACTTATTGTTATGGTGATTTTGAAGAAATTTTTCGCTCATTAATCGAACCCACGTCTTGCATCCTGAAACGATTACTTCTCGTAGTTCCATCTATTGGATTTTGGTAGAAATGTTGCGATTGTCCCTTTAGCCAGAAGTCGTTGTTAGTTTCTACTATTGAAACATAGGCGCCAACATGGCCTGGACCTCCTATGATTTCCATAACCTGTTGGTAGCTGCCTGCATCCAGCGCCTTCTTACTACCTTTGTGAGATCACCGATCTACCTTGTTGGTGGATTCAAGGCCTGTTATGTTTAAATGAAAAAGTTTTTTTAATATCACACTAATCATTCAGATCCAAACTAAGTAGAGTCGTAATAGTGTATCTACCTACATGTATTCAAATACCTGACCAACTCCTGTCATCTGTTTTTCTTTCCTTTTTCGATATACCTCGGCGGGATAGAATCCACCGAGCCCTGGTGTATAGCTGCGCGATCCGGCAAGCTAGGCCCTTACTAACGTAATCCTTTTTTTAAACTTACCCATTCCATTACAACAATCACAAGTTGGGCTGAGACCCGAATTTATGTATTTTAATTGCGATCCCGTTGTTGCAGAGCGGCGCTGCCGAACGGCACGCTGTGGCTGGGCGCGTTCCCTGCGGCGCAGTACCGCGGCGACGTGCACGCGGCCGTCTACCGCTGCCGCGCCGCCAGCCCCGTCGGCGCCATCCTGTCCCGCGACATGAGGCTCGAAGCTGGTGAGTGTTGCTTTGTTTCATGGCGCAGTTCAGCTCACTATGGGTGGGTGCGCAATGGCTGGGCGCGCTATGGCTGGGCCCACTATGGCTGGGTACGCTATGGCTGGGCGCGCTATGGTTGGGCCCACTACGGCCGGGTACGCTATGGCTGAGCGCGCAATGCTGGGCGCGCTATGGCTGGGCGCGTTCCCGGCGGCGCAGTACCGTGGAGACGTGCACGCCGCCGTGTACCGCTGCCGCGCCGCCAGCCCCGTCGGCGCCATCCTGTCGCGTGACATGAGGCTCGAAGCTGGTGAGTGTTGCTTTGTTTCATGGCGCAGTTAGGCCCGGTTACCACCAAAGCGGAGACGAGAAGGGACGGACGGAGTGGACGCCGAAGCTGTCAGGTTATTTCCACCAAAGCGGAACGGAAAGGAGGAGGGATGTGAACTATGCGTAGCTATCAGCTGTCGGTCTATTGCTGTCTACGAATTTTATGATGTTTTCGGGTGTGCAAGGCGCGGGCAGAAGGCACCGGGGAACGAGACACTCCAGGCCGCCCGCCCTCCTCGAATCCGCCCAACACCTCTCCGCTCCTCACAGCGTGACCGCCGCGCGCCAGTGATGCTGTCAAATTCTATAGAAAAATCTGCTCTCCGATCCTCTCCGCTCGATCCATTTCCACCGAAGTTGAGCGGAGAGGAAACTTGTATCACAACATATTCAGCTAGCTTGAGGAGTTATCGGGAATTCGGGATTATTTGTATTGTTTTTTTTTTAGCTAAAGTCATCAGTAGTAGTAGTATCATAAGTGTTTATTTCAGGGATAATGCATAATATTTACATATATTATGTTGTTAAGCAGCTACTTATTAAAAACATGAATCGCTTGATTGAAAATGAGCACAACCAAGCGTTGGCCAGAATTTCCAACAATATTACCAACAAACGCGTAGAATAGTGTGCGTTCATCGTAAATCCGGCGGTAGTATTATTAATTTGTCCGCCGCATTCTGTCGGACGCCGCATATGCAACTGTCATAATAATATACCATAATCATATGCTGTTTGATTATGGTATATTCATCATCATTCATCATACAATTGTAGTATTTCGCTGTATGCAATAGAACCCAATAGCTAGCACTGGTGTTCGTGTCTTCATGTGTCGGTGTTTTTTGTCACTCCAAATCAATATCTACCAAATAGCTAGCATGAAAAATATTGAAAAGTCTGTAAAATTATCTATCCTATACATAACAATAAAAGTGATTTTTTGGTAACCCAATAAAGTGGTCAGTAAAATACACCGCAAGGAAATGTTTGCAGTAACCGCAGCTGAAAAGCTTGTTTGATATGAATTAATGCTGCAACAATAACTGCTAAGTGGCACATTGTCCCATAATTTGGAAATGATTCAACCCACACGGCCTGCATGCGGTGTCCCGCAGCCGTCTGCGGCGGACACAACGTCCCGGCGCAATTTATGCCAGACGCACATGCTCTCGTAATGGCCTACATTCGAATCAGATCATAATACCAAATTGGAACCGAAGTACACGTATAATATGACACATTTTTAATGCTAAACTAGGAATACAATACTTTTCAATTATCAGTACTTAGATAAGTAATGACAATTTCTTACTACATAGTTTATATAATAATCACGTTCCACAGCAATAAAGAATTCTGCTAACGCCAAACCTCTAATAAGTAACAAGCTGAAAATTCTGGAGCGACCGGGCGGAAAATATCTTAAATTAATCAGAGGGTCCTAAATTCGGAAACTGATTTACAGGTGAGTCCCAATCGGGTTAGCGATAATTCCCCACACTTCGCGAATTCCCATCACGGTCGGACGCCTAATCCAAAGGAGTTTATGGCGGGATTTTGGTATAAGAATACTCGGACGCAGCTAAAAACCGCATAAAAGACTTCTTTAAAAATTGACAACCTTAATTTTATTGGTCTGTTTAACACGTCAAAACCTAAAGTGCATTCCATACATCCTTTTAATAAGTAGATAGGTACGATATTAATTACATCATCTGCACTAGATAAATAAAAACAACAGTCTGGGTCACATTGAATAAGCAGATCAGCAAGCTTGATCAGCCCAGCCTTCATCAAGCAGCGCAATGCGATAAGATGAAACCAAATCTGTGTGTCCCAGACAGATATTTTTAATTGAATTATATTGATTTCTAAAATAAACGTGTCAGCTAACCTGCGAAACATATCCTTCTTAGTGTAACTTTAGCGTTCACATTCAGTCTGTAACGGCCCATCTGCATAGTAATCGCCCTTTGAGACCTGTCCAATCTGACGTGAAGCAATCTGCCGTTCCATTAGAGACCTTTTTGTACCAATAAGCACTTAAGCAAGTTTCGGCCTTCATCGTCTACGTCACACACTGACAAAAACAGCCAATCTAATTCTACAGCTGGTGTACCACAAAATGTATGCCTTACGATGTATGCCGTACGACACCTTACGATAGGTGTGATTGCCTAGTTAGAGTCAAATAATAAATGAAGATATTACTATCACTACATTTATAAAATAAAGTCGCTTTCTTGTCTGTCTGACCCAGACGTAGGGTCAGACAGACAAGGCTTAAATCTGTAAAATTACGCAAAGGATTTTGATGAGGTTTTTTAATAGATAGAGTGATTAAACAGGAAGGCTTGTAAAACGCTAAAATGAAAAAAGTACTAGCAGAAAACTCACTATACCTACCAAACGGGATACGTACAACAAAATTGCCATTGACATAAAGACAAAGATGGCGGTTATCTCGTGACTGTGCGGCTGCGGCCCGATATTTCAACAACGTGCCCTAAAAGGTGTTTTTTCGGTCGATCCTTTTGCTTTTTACTCCAATTCCACGCAAAGGAATTGTGAGACGGAACAGTTAATCGCAATATTTTTCAGCAAGGTGTTTTCTTGAAAGCTTGACGCTTATTATTGTGCTAAAAAGTTTTTTGGTTTAATCTTGTGATTGATGTACCGTTTGTTTTTGTTCGCTGCTTTTATATTAAAGAAAAGTAAATCCTTAGAGCTTTACAAAAAGCTCGTTGTATTCGTAAACCACTGAACATAATTTTTTAAAGGTAGAAGTTACTTAAGGTTTTGTAACTGCGTTGCGTTGTTAGGTTTCTTTTCTTTGGACATTGGCTTCAAGATAGAAAGGATTTTTATTACCTGTTATAATGACTTTTATTTATTTATTAATGCTAAACACTTAAATAAATAAATAAATAAATAAATAAATCTTTGGACAATTTCACACAGCGCCAGCTAGCCCCAAAGTAAGCAACTTAATGCTTGTGTTATGGGTGCTAGCTTAACGGATATACTACATATATACTCTTTTTTTAAATACATAAATATTATACATAGTCACACCCAGACCCGTCACAGAAATTAAAATTCATCATTTCAATTTCTGCCCGGCCGGGAATCGAACCCGGGACCTCTCGGCATAGTAGTCCGTTCTGAACCACTACACCAAACGGCCGACAACGGCAACGGCTTGTAAGCTTACAGAGCAGGTCCAAAGCGCTTATAAAGCGACTTATAAATTTGCATTATTTTGTTCAGTATCATCTGTTTCCTGCTCTAGGAAAACATCAAATGGTATTTAATTAATAAAATTACATCGGCTGTCGAAAGTTTTCTGTATAGTACACCGGCTGGAGTACTACACCTTGAAACCTTGGAGATACAACAGTTTTAACAAAGTTGTGTAATACAGTGGATTAAAGTTAGACTTCATACGCACTGTTTTATAACAAAAAAGGGAAAAGGTAATAAGTTTTTGTCGTTGTTTGCACTAGATTGTATTGTATCCTAAGGTAAAATTGTCTTTTGTCTCCTGCTGAAATATCTTTGAAACATTATTTATTTATCGGATAACGTCCACTGAAAGAAATGAATAAACGGCGGCGCGCGCGTGACCTGCGTGTTGATATTCAATCCGCCGCTGTGCCGCGAATGTCAAGTCCCGAACGCTGCAGCGTGACAACCGGGACAAACCGGGACATTTGTAATCATGGCGTGACGCCGCTCTATTGGAAACAGCCTATGTTGCTCCTGGATCAAAGGACCTTTGGAGGAGTGCGCACAAGAGAACACGTGAGGTTTGTGTTTTCAATTTACTATACAATTTGGTTGGGTACTTTCTATGGGTAGCTTTTTAAAGACTCAAGTCGAAGCACATTACAGACAGTAGTTTTTTTAAACTCTATCCACAACGAGGAAGCTTATGGTCTGCATCTCACTTGATGGAAAGTGATGATCAGGCTGAAGGTGGAAGGTTACTGTTAGATACAAAACCCTCTCGTATTAAGTCAGATTTAACTTTTAGGTATCCAAATAAAAAATTGAGGCAACTTACTGCCCACAAAAGGTTTGACGTTGATATTAGCTCCGCTGGAGGGCGGAGTGACGGGAATTTTAAGTTGAGCTGACCACTGCAGCGTAGCGATTGTTGGAACAAATACCATTGCGCGAGTTTTCTGTATAAAATATCCCGAATGTAGCGCACATTTTCAGTAAATTGATTTATTTATGTAGAAGTAACAACCAGTTTCAATTAATAATTAATGTATTTTAATGATGATACTGCAAAACAAAATGGAAATGTATCAGCATCGTGATTAATTTATATGTCACTGTTAATATTTTACAATATCAAACGGAGTATAAACCCGTTACAATAAAGACCAACACAAGTAGGCACATCGATCCCGTTGAAAGTTCTAAGAAGTTTATTCCACGACGGCAACAACAGCCGTCCACTCTAACGCGATTTCGCGATCCAGTACCTCGTCAACATTACCAGAAAATTACTTACTATTCTCCCATACAAATACCAACCTTCTTTCTGTGGCTGAGAATCGAAATTCGTTTAATGGCATACCTCTTGACCTGCCGTATTGACATTTGGAAAGGCGTAAGTCGGGATCAATCTCCTCAGAGGCTGGAATGCAAATACGGTTCTTTATAGAGGCGGTTGGGGCAGCAGTAAACCTCCGAGATTGAACGGGCCCAATATCCCCTTTGTAGAGGCGCGAAAAGGGCGTTAATGGAATCAGGTCGGAGTGCAAGCCATCCTCATTGAGCCGGGAATTCCCGGGATTTCTTTTAGCCGTTACTACAATTCGGTGGGCGCGCGTTTATCGCGCAATTGCCGGAAACAAATCGCCGTGTTGCTTTTGTTCGCGCCTTCAAGCATTCGAATCTTGTAAGATTTTACTTATTTACAAAATTTCTTACTGTTGATATTAAGAAAAATCCTGTTCTTTAATTCATGACAAAAAACCATATTAGCTTGAAAATAAATACTTATTTTTTGTATCATTTTTCAACGTCATAAATAACTTGTTTTGAATTATATTTTACCTGTTACACAAACAGTCCGATAACAATCTCTTCCGTGAGCTGTTATCACGCAGCGCCCTCTTTAATATTATGTTATCGCGCGAATCTCTTTCAATCTGCGCGAAACTGCCGGTCCTCTTTCAAATTACGAGCTGCAGCTTATGTTTCGTTTTGGGTAAATGTTTTTATGAATCATTCTTGCTTTTAAAATTGTATGTTTTTTTTCTGAAATTGCAAAATAGGCTTCTTTAAGCTTAACGAGTCATCTTATTCACAAAGATAATGTTGTTGTAAAAGTAAATTCGGGATTTTCTTCTATAGCATATTAAATAATTAACTGTAATAAATAAACGGAGAATTCATTTTTATGCTACGGAGAAAACAGTTATTTTAATTACATTTATCTTGAGTTGCGTGCCTGTCTAGAAAGTATCTAAACTAGACGAAATGAGCACAATAACTTTTAGTATGGGTTTTACGAAGCTGTATGTGCTAAGGCTAACACACTGTTATCATTTATAATAAAGTGATTTCTTTTACCTTAACCTCGTAAGCCCGGATGTGCATCAGAAGGAACTAAAACTTTGTAGTCAGTAACGCCGAGACATTTTCGGAGGTGAATTGTAAGTATCGCCGGATGTGCCTTCAGAGGAACTAAAACTTTAGCGATAATTTTAAGTTCAAAAATTCGCGCCTATCGAACAAAAACAGTGATAGTCTTTGGCTTAAAGTATTCAAAATCAGGTATCCGAACTTATTCATGTAAAAAAAACAAAATGTCACTGTCAAATTATCAATTTTCTTTGACAAGGTGGTTCTTCCGAGAGGACGTGATGTACAATTAATTTTTTTTCTTCACGAAAACGTTGTTTTATTGAAAAACTAACCAGTATAATTTAAATTTAAATACTGCTAAACAAGCAAAAAAATATTTTTACCAATTTGAAGAAGTTTTGTAAGATTTTTTTTCGTTTGAAAATAATAGTTCTTTGCAAAGAACATTCGGTCTTGATGGTGAAAGTTTTATTTTTGTACATTTTTTTCTATTGAGATGGATTGAGTATTGGACTTTTAAAATTATTATATGATTGAGAAAATTTACCATGACAACGTTCTGATTTTTAGTTTAATAAATATTATAATTAACATGAATATTCACTTTACTTCTTACACATTAGAACCTATCATTATTGTATGTTATAAAACCGATAATACTTTTAAAAGTACTAATTATGAAACATTAAATAAAATTAAAACACTTGTACATTTTCAGTTACATTTATTTATATCATTATTGTATCTTTATGTAGTATTAATTTATTAAAAAGTTTACATTTATGTTTTACTTTAAAGTATAAAATACAATTTATTTACTTTTTCTTTTTAAAGTCTGTAATACCGAATGTTCTTTTAAGAGAAAATATTTTTTTATTATTTTTTACCTAAAATAAGCTCTATGCACTATTATCTAAGGCCCCTGAAAATATGAATGCAAAAGAAAATCTCTAACATAGATTTTTCTTTACTCGAAGTGCTCGGCGTTTACTACTACAAATTATTCGTTCTTCTGAAAGCACATTCGGCGATACTTAGAAGTCGACAAAATTTACTCTTCGGTCTTACGAGGTTAAATTTATACTCTTGAAGGGTAAGGGTGAGACAGGGTTATTTAGGTACATAAATTCACAGGTAAGTCTTGTCTTACACCATTTGCTTGAAAGCGGGAAATCTCAACCCACAACTTCAATTATATTTTCTTTGTTCACGTGTTTACACCAGAACCGCGCCAGAGGCTAATATCCGTTTTAATTTGCAAACAGGACCCGATAATTTGGCAGAAGAAAATTAACTTCATTATGTTTTCAATTTCTACCCAGATGGCGTATAAAGTTGATTATTTAAACCTATTAAGGTCGCTTTGAAAAGTGGTTTATGTTCAGTAGCAGAAGCGTAAGTACACAAAGATTTATTTAATTAGCAAATATTCCAAGCAAACATTTTACATAATTGCTATAGCTCCTTTATTAAACACTAGCGGCCGCCCACGACTTCGTACGCGTGGATCCCGTTTTACCCCCTTTGGGGGTGGAATTTCGTAAAATCCTTTCTTAGCTGATGCCTACAATCCTACATCATAACATCAGCAAACAGCCCGATCCGTCCAGTGGTTTGGGTTGTGCATTGATAGATCACTATGTCAGTCAGTCAGTGACCTCTGAGTTATGTATATTTGAAGCTATACAATACTCTTGCAAGTGGGTTTAGATGTTCATGACCCGAGCAAAAATGATTGTTTGACTGACGTTTATGAAAATCTCTTGTCTCCTCAGTTCTTATCACCCCTCATCACGTCGCGGGCAGTTCCCGCATTATTTGTTTCCATCCGCGGTAGGCGCGGCACATCGGCGGCGCACGGTGGGCTGATATTAGAGCTTCATAGACTTAGCGTCGCTCAAAAATCAAGTGCCGAATTTTGAATAAATAAATATGCCAATGTGTTCCTTTACCAAAAAGGAATATTTTATGTTATGTAACGTTTCTTGATAAAGTTATTATTTAATAAGTTATTGACAATTTCCTTTTTTTTTGTATGGAGCTCAACATTTATTTTTATTTTATTCGTTATTCTCAAGCTTTCTTAAGAAAATGCTTTTTGTATTATGTAATGCATCATATAAGCTATATTATCACCAAGGGACGAATCCCGGAAACCCTCGGAACATTGTCATTTTCGACTTTAAAATAAAAAAATAATAAAAAGAAAACTGCAATGTTATGTACTTTCTTCCGTACTATTCTAACGAGGTGAAGAACTAAGCACGTTTTTTATAGTGGTGTTCCCAGGAGGCCTAATCCACATGATTACTAAGGTTACTATAATACATATAATATTTGTTTTATGGAAATTAAGCCAGTTTGAAGTTAAATTTATTGGTTAGACTCAAGCGCCACTTTCTGAATCTACAAAAGTAAAGTTTTCTTTCTCAGTATCAGCCTAGACATGAAATTGATCATTTATAGTGGACTTTTTGGTGGTGTTGAAAACCTTTCTTGATGGCAATTACGTCTAAATTATTCATTTCTGTTGATATGGCTTTACAAATATCACATCGCTGCTTGTGCCATTTATCAACGATATTATTTTTCTATCTATCAAGTGAGAATCAGTTATTACGAGATTGTTTTGCTTCCAGAATTTTATTACGATCTATTAAATTTTCAATTTCCGCGTCCATTAAGTTTTTTTCATTGTTAACATTAAAATAGGTCGACAATAAATTAAATGCAGCTTATTTTGAATAAAAAAAAATGGGTCTCCTTCATAAATTTGAAAAAGAAATGAGTCGATAGTAAAAAGTGGAGCTAGAAACCTTATTTTCCCGTATCCATTTTATCTGGAGACATCAAACCGAACGTTCATTTAGGCACTTACAAGTTGCCCTAAAACGCTAGAATCATCATTTTCGCAAATTTTGTTTCGCAGACCAAACTATACTACGTACATGAAGCTCTACATACGTACATGCCTGCAAGCATACAAAATTATTGCTCACGGAAAAGATATTTACTTCCAATCAGAAAGTACTACACCACGCTCGAATTTTGCAGGAGAGCAACTAATGAAGATATTTTACACAATTTATTTTTAAAATCTGATTCTCAGATATAGATAATAATATAAACTTCATAGAAAACACAAAGTTTTATCAACAGCAGCAAAAAGTTAATTAATAAATGATCGATTTGATGATGAGGCTGATACTGATACTGAAAGAAAGCTTTACTTTTGTGGACATTAGCCTATTTCACGGTTCAGAAACTGACTCTGAATAACCAATAAACTTAACTTCACACTGGCTTAATTTCCATAAAACATATTTTAATAATCTTACAAGTGAATTAGGCCTCCTGGAAACACCACTATAAAAAAACGTGCTTAGTTCTTCACCTCGTTAGGGTAGTACGGAAGAAAGTACATAACATTGCAGTAATTTTTTTTTTCGTTTTTTTTTTTTTATTTTAAAGTCGAAAATGACAATGTTCCGAGGGTTTCCGGGATTCGTCCCTTGGTGATAATATAGCTTATATGATGCATTACATAATACAAAAAGCAATTTCTTAAGAAAGCTTAAGAATAACGAATAAAATAAAAATAAATGTTGAGCTCCATACAACAAAAAGTAATTATTGTCAATAACTTATTAAATAATAACTTTATCAAGAAAAGTTACATAACATAAAATATTTCTTTTTGGCAAAGGAACACATTGGCGTAGTTATATTTACAAAATTTGGCAGTTATTTAATTTTTTTATTTTTTTTTATTTTAAAGTCCAAAATGACAATGTTCCGAAGATTTCCGAAATGCGACACTTGGTGATAACATAGCTTATATGTTGCATTACATAATACAAAAGTCAATTTCTTAAGAAAACTTGAGAATAACGAATAAAATAAAAATAAATGTTGAGCTCCATACAAAAAAAAAGGAAATTGTCAATAACTTATTAAATAATAACTTTATCAAGAAACGTTACATAACATAAAATATTCCTTTTTGGTAAAGGAACACATTGGCATATTTATTTTTTCAAAATTTGGCACTTGATTTTTGAGCGACGCTAAGTCTATGAAGCTCTAATATCAGCCCACCGTGCGGCGGGGGAAATCAGAGGCCGGCGGGTTTATTATTTAACCGCGGCGGTCCCGCGGGCGCTGCTGTCGCTCTCATCACCTTATTAGCTGTTGGGTCCCGAACAGCGTTGCCAGAGGTCCCGATTTTGGCGGGACGTCCCGATTTTTAAATCAAATTTATATGTCCCGCGCGAGACAGGCTCGGTCCCGCTTTTCGGATAGAGACACTCACTTCACCAGACTATTGTTTGAAACGCCATTTATTATTCTAAAGAATTTTTTTTTTTTTCGATTTTTGTTTTTATGTTCTTTTTTTATTCTAAAGACGAATTTAACGATAGAGTAAATCTGATTTAAAATTTATTATTTTTTTGTTAAAATACATTTTCTATGACTACTTTTGCTATCTAATGTCACGTAAACGTAATTTTATGTCAAATAAAAAGATAAATATTTGAAAACCTTTGATTGTATACGTTTTTTTACTATGTCCCGCTTCTGACGGAAGAATCCCGCTATTTTCACTCACAAAGTACCAAAGTCCCGACTTGGCGAAAAAAAAACTGGCAACGCTGGTCCCGAAACAGGTTTATTTGCTAGTTTTTTCAAGGTCCATATAAGGTGGGGTCAGGTTAAGGCAAGTCTTATTACAGACATGCCCTGTAGTTGTGTGCGTATACGTAAGCGGATGTTAGCAGGTACTGTTTAATTTTAGATTAAATCTGTTTTGACACAAGTGAACAGGCATCTTCTGGGTGGGCTCGCTCTATTACTCGTATGAATCAATTACGATAAGCACATACATAGAAGCAAACTTGGCAGTTCTCGTTTAAATTACGCAGTGTAAAAACAAATTATCCTGACAGCTTTTTAACGTTTCTCATCTGTCGAGCCTAAATGCCGATTTGGGCGGAAAGTTGAGCCCATTAAGTGGGCAAACATGTCGGCACAAAACGGCTAACCTAGCAAAATTAATTTTGCCAATATCAGAGGAACTCGTGGATAACTTTGTATTTTCGGACTCAAACGATCACGAAAATATTTAAGGCCGGGTAGCNTCTATATCTATATCTATATCTTCTATATCTATATATATATAAAAATGAAACCCGTTTCGCGTTGTCACGGCATCACGTGTGAACGGCTGAACCGATTTCGATAATTCTTTTTTTTAAATGTTTGTGGAAGTCCAAGGATGGTTCTTACGGAAAAAAATATTAAGAAAATTCTACACTAAGGCGGTACGAAGTTCGCCGGGTCAGCTAGTTTTTAATATTTTAGAATTGTTTAAATATGGCGTAACGTGTGCTCTTGGCGGGATCGAGAAACAAACAACAACACATAATGATGGCTACAAATTCAATTCGCAGCGGTAAATACTCACTAGAAATTTACTCTGATGCATCCTTAACCGGATGGGGTGTGATGTGCAATGGCGAAAGGTCAAACGGTTTCTGGGATTCAACCGAGTCCAAATATCATATTAACCTGTTGGAGTTAAAGGCAGCCTTCATAGGCCTGCAGTGTTTTGCAAAGGATATGCGTGATTGCGAAATTTTATTAAGAATTGATAATACAGTTGCCATCTCTTACATTAACAGGATGGGTGGGATTCAATACACCCACTTAAATGAAATTACACGTCGTATTTGGAAATGGTGTGAAGAGAGGCAATTGCATATCTTTGCGTCATATATTAAATCCAAAGATAATGTCGAGGCTGACGAAGAGTCCAGACGGACGAATATTGATACAGAATGGAGTTTATCATCTACAGCATTTCATAGTATTGTTGAGAAGTATGGAGAACCTGATATAGATCTTTTTGCAACTCGTTTAAATTCTAAATGCAAAAGATATATATCATGGAAAAGAGATCCATTAGCTTTTAATGTAGACGCTTTTACTGTTGACTGGAGCCCATATTTCTTTTACTCTTTTCCTCCCTTCTCTCTCATACTGAAATGCCTTCGAAAGATAATTAACGAAAGAGCGACTGGAATCATGGTAGTGCCTTACTGGATAAGTCAACCATGGTATCCCTTATTCCAATCCTTGATGTGTAGAGATCCGATATACCTTCATCCTGATCGTAATTTATTACTATCTCCTTACAGAGAACCTCACCCACGATGGAGAACTCTTACCCTGGTATCATGTCTGTTATCAGGTCAGCATTTTCACGACATTCACTGCACCCAGGAACAATAGACATCATGATCGGGTCTTTATCGAAAAACTCTCTTAAGCAATATAATGTTGCCTTAAAGAAATGGTGGCTTTATTGCCTATCTAGAAACGGTACAGACAGACAGACAGACAGACAGACAGAGTTACTTTCGCATTTATAATATTAGTTGGGATTTATTCGATTCTAAAATATATTCCCAAAAATTTTGAAAGTTGTTTTAATTTGTATCACTTGGATATGATTTGTATTAGAAAGTCCTGTGAGTGTGACGCTTGAACGGAAGGAAATCAACCTAACCTAACCAACTGCGTATTTCCAAACTGCGTATTTCTATACTGTGTAGCCGCGAGAGCTCTTTGGCGCGCTGTCTTCGGCGAAGTATTGCGCGCGCAGATTTTGACAGCGCGAAATACCTACTTTAGCAGAAATACCAAGCCTTAAACTGGCAGTTGAAACTACTAACGAACGAAAGTTTTTAATTATTGAAAGTAGAAAGACAAAAAAGAGTACCATTAATAAATTACTTGCTGAAAATCTACTTACTCTAATCTACTTTACCATCACTTACATGTACCACTTTCAAGCGAAATAAATTATTTGATTTGATTTGAAAAAAAAAAACACTTCCAAAAAGTTTATCACTGTTTTTGAGATTTTTGTTTATTTCTAATCCGATTCCATTAAGCACAATGAATTGCCAGCGAAACTACCAATTCCAGACATAGGCCACACAGTCTATTCCCAATTTACTCGTTCAGAATATCTCATTTCTGGACAAATTGGAACACGGCGGGATTCGCAGAGCTGAAATAACAAATTATAATTTCTTTTCGAGAGCAAGTCAGTTGTTGTCGACACAAATTAAAAACGTGTTCTCACTCCCGATGAGAGGATTTGTGGACACACAAATGGGGATTTGGTAATTTATTAAGTCTAGAAAATATTTTGTTTATTTTTAAGGTTCTCATAAACTGCTAAAAATACGCAATATTTTAAAAGTTCATTATTCGGCATTTGACTTTTTTTATTATTAATATTCTCTACAAAACAGATAAAAAAGAATATTGTAAGTACCTACATTGTTCTGGTTTAGCATAAGCGCTTGTTACCTAAAAGACGTCAGTTACCCTCGCTACTTCGCGAAGGATCAGGCGATTTCCCACTCCAGCGATACCTCGATGGCCCTCAGACCCAGCGAACAATGGAGCGATGGCGGTGCAATACTCGCGGCGCCCCATGCTATTGTTTTGGCGAAACATGCTGAGAGCGTCCTGGGCATGGCTATATTTGATCATCCTCGTCTATACCAACAGTTGATACCGACTTTGTCTTTAAAAGTCAGCGGTTGAATATTACTGATAAATAGGGGAGATATAAGCACCAAGATTAAAGAATAGAGATTTTGAGTAAAATCGAATCTACTGACAACAAAATAATCGTCTTTTTAAGCCGCAAATAACAGCACGGGAGGCCTATTTTTAATACCTAGTGGACGCAAAATTGCTGAAAAATGATGATGATGGATCACAATAATAGGCATTTTAGTCCGGTATAGGATTCAAACCATTCAATATCAATTAAATTACTTCAGTAGTGAAATAAATTTTATTGATAAACATTGTTTATCTTAAAATCTTTTATATAAATTATTCAGCTAGCATTAAATAAACATAATTATCTCTAACTGTTGAAAGTCAGGCCCTTGAAAAAATACTTGACAAACCAAGAACATTTCTTTCCTCCAATTTTCTCAGAAATTGTTACAGTTTTATTCTTACTTCAATACGTAAATCACATTTCCAATAACATACTTACATCCTCGGAAGGGCAAAACTATTTGAGGACCCGCATTAACAAGTTTTCTCCACTTGAAGCCTGCTTGGGCGAAATTCTCATATAAAAAGGCAACAAAATAACGACTGGAAAGTGGCTATATTTTCAAAAAAAGATGGCTTTGGAAGAAATGAAAAATTTTGTAAAAAGCTTTCAGCAAACATGAAACTGAAATTTTAATACTTATTTTGATTATTGTTTGGGTGATATTTTTCTTTTATTGTTTTCCTTGTAATTTTAATTTTCATTTACAAAAATTAAATACTTATTTATAAAAGGATACACAAACAAAACGCTATCAAAAATATGCCGTTCAATCTTTCGTTCAATTATTTATTTTTCACAAAAAATTTATACCACGTAGGTTTGTTAGAATGTTTTTTTTTCATTGGTGCCAGCTGTGTCTACCGACCGCTGGTGACTGTTTTATATTTATTGCAACCGAAAGCACGTCGAGTGAATCCGAGCGTCCTCTCGTGCACGCACGCGGCTCCTGAGACAAAGGCGGCCATTACACGCCACTCGCGTCGAGGGCCCTTCGCTCTTTTGGAGGGTAAAGATAAACTCGCTGACGAACTGATGTTACTGATCAACGATAAATCTACTTAGAGCATTTACCAGCTTGAATCTAATGCTTCATCCAATCCAACGCATGCAGATCGCTATAGCCGGCGCGATCATGGGCCAATGACAGGTCACCTGTGTCACCTGTCATTCGCGCCGGCGATGACGATCTGCATGCGTTGGTATGGTTGAAGCCTAAAGCGATGAAGGTAAACAATAGCAGGCCTGGCTCACTCCGCGCGGTACATCCGATAATTACCTACAGCGAAGCGCCCCGCCGGCGGGTATTATATCAGTCGAGTGTCACGCGCGCGCTCGTCAGGACGCTGGCATGCGTTGTAGTATGATTATAATTCTATGATCGAAGTATTATTTAAAAATGGACATAAAGAGAAAGAAATATTGTGCGGCGTTCGGGTGTTTAAATTCGAAAAGTAATCTACCGGATTTATCTTTTTTTTTCGCTTCCCAAAGATGCTGAAAGGTATGTTGGCCATGTAGGTAATCAATAATTCTTAGGATAGTATAGGAACCTAACCTACTATGAAGGTTTTCCATAATGAATGCATACTTACCTACATACGTACCTCATTACAAATAAGTAGATTAATTATTTTTTCACTAGACAGCAACCCTAACAGCGTAAGAAGAGTTCAGAGGCACGCGATAGAAAGAGACAAAACTTGTAGGTGAATAAAATTGTAGGTACGTAGTGCTGTGCGAGCTGAATTCCACTGTATCGCGTCGTAGCAAGACTCGCATTTATTTAAATCGTCTTGCGGAGTAATCCTTCTGTACCTGTACTATTACTTATTCTGTGACAATAGTTAAGTACCTACCTAACTGATGATTTAATATTTACGTTACAGGTAAAAACATTTAGAAAATAGAAAGTTTCATTTAATATGAATATTATTATAAGTTTTTTTTTCTTTAAAACTTGTTTATCATTCTTCTTTTTCATCGCGTAACAGCGTTAACAGACACGTTAAGTCATATTCTGGAAAGTACTTCTAACTTTGCAATTGTTGTTTCGCAGACTAGTTTAATGTGAAATTTAAATTCTCTCATTTCCCTGATTATTCTTGTTACGAGCTCACATTACGCTCAAGGCTCAAAAATTAATATCCCAGCACCTCCAGGGGTCGCGTGTGTCGGCACAGCTGCCGCGAAGTACCGGCCGCTGCTTCCGAGTAATTAACTTTTTCTCGCTGGAACGACTTTATGTTATGAGTGTGACGACTGTTCTCTTTAGTGTTTTGGAATGCAAATATTTAGCACCATTGCTCCATCACGAGTGCAGTGCCAGCTTTGGCAGTGATTACGGAGGTTAAATGCAGAGGGTAGATTAAAACTGTTTCAAGAAAAAAAAAATATTGACGGCTTCATGCTTATTAGGACGAAAACGTAACAGAGTGACATTAAGGGCACGATACAGAACAGAAATTAATTGAATAAATGTTAATCTTTGTAGGTAGGTGACAAACATGTGGTGTAGATGACTGTAACAATGTAATCAATGGCCTTCTAGAATATCGAAAGACCCCAATTACCTACCTATTTATGGACCTAACCTATAAGTAGGTAGGTATGAGACGAGCTTCTTTGCATGCACAGGAAAAAAATCGTGAATATAGGCTACCCTACAAAAAGATTACCTACCACGTGTAAGAAATTGTAGGCACACCCAATAAATTACAAGATTGTTGTCACTTTAGTCAGATTTTGTTACAACACTCTAGGCAATAAACGCCAGCTGTTCTTTGTATAATTCGACCTTGTTCGCTTCCAAGTAATTAACTTTTTGTTGCTCAAAGGAACATAATATAATTATGACGCTTATCTGGTAGTTTCAAGATTAATTTCACATTTTTGTCAAGTTACTAGATTTTGATACAAACTTTAGTCTTCGAGAATGCGAGACGAATTAGGTATTAAGGTTAATTCCACTGTGCTCACCTAAGTGCCTAATGTCTGTTGGAACTATCTAACTAAATACAATCTAATAGATTTATTTATTTTTTTGTGAAAAAAAGAAGGTAGGATTAATTGACAACTTATGGCGCGCGCGCGCACGGGAGACTTGTCACCGTGACAGTATGACTCTCCATAGATAAGAATACCTACAAGTACGTTCTCTTTTTCTTTTTATAAAACTGTAAAGGAGAAAGATATACTGTAACGGTGACAAAAATTAGCATAGCCAATTTGAACAGTCATAATATTAGAAAAAACTTTTGAAAAGGCCTACAGCCTCCTTACTTCTGTGTGGGTACTCCAAGTAGTTAGATGCATGACCTTGCGTAGATTTTGGATGGATAGACATCTTGTAAATTAAATTCATACCTAAAATAATGATCAGCACAACAGCCGCCAGTCACAGATAACTTCAAACTGTAGGTACTCGTTCAACTAAAATAGACGCCTAAGTATGGCCATCTTGTGTGAAGTCTAAAATTACTAAGATAACAACTTGATCCTTACACTAAGATCAAGAGAGCCTTGAAATGTCTTATCATGAAACTTCCGTGTAGTTTACTTTCTAAAACCGCATACTAATATTCAAAGCAAGTGGTATACTTAGTTCTTATTTCGCAATTATGTGAATAGGTATTTGGTTCACATATTTTTTCCATCATAACTTACGCGCGTAACTGGCACACAACCATTACAGTACGTACAGTACATAGGTACAACCATTTCCCTGGAGTTATATCAGTAATTATCGAACTTAAAAAAAATCAATTCTTTCTTTTTGCGAAAATTCATTTTACTTTAAAACCTATGAAAGATTTTTAAGCACGTAACGTTACGTAGATGTACACGTAACTGAGCTATTTCTATTTAGAGTTAATACTACCACCAAGTATAGCTTACTTGTTACACAATAATTCAGGCGTATTCAAATAATCCTATTATTAAACTAGCGTGGGTGTTTGCTAAACAATGTCCTTAATCCTTCAGCCGACATTATAATTGCAACAATGCAGCCCCGAATCGCCTAAAGCCACTAATTAATTACGTTCCCGTCACGCGTGACGGCGCGAGACGTGACGACAAAAACGGGTAACGGGTTATACAGTGACAGCGGGACTCGCACGTGAAGCGAGTATAATACATAGAAATAACTCGAATGTGTCAAGAATACATCATGCAAGAAACAATTATTACACATAATTAAGGTGCCCTAATATCTTTCAATTGACATCAAATTCAATTGATATTTCAGCGCAGTTGTCTCGCCCATCATTACAAATGACTTGAAAATTTAAGTGCTTGTGGTATTGAAAAGCACATATTACTTAAAAGCAGCCAAAAACAATGATACCCAAAAATCTATTTCTACATCGTCGAACTTTCAAAATTATATAACGATTTCTATAGCACGCTATTTTATACTCAGAAAGAATCCTCAAGATTACATGAAATATAATTTCATCATAAATTATTCAATAGTTAATTAATTAGAACATCGAAAAAAGTAAGTGAATTGAGATCGAGAACAACGAGTGAGTTAGTGAACAATGGTACCGATGTCGTAAGAAATAAAATATTTAAAAGAGGGTAGACCAATTTACTTGCCAATAAACGCTCACCCGCGTTCATCTCAGTTCACCCGTGATCAATTCATGGTGCGTGCGGCTGCGCCGAAATTAGTGGTGTCATTTGATATTGAAATTATGTGATTATTTTTATCAATAGACGTTAGTGACCATGAAAGGATCGGACGTGTAACAAGGTAACAATCTTAATTTTTTTAAGTGCATAAGTAACTATTTGTGTTGAGGTATTATCACGTGATAGGAGGTATTATTTTATTCTTCACCGGCCTACGAGGGCCTACATGTTGTAAGTAATGGTAATGTAGTGAACGCCGTAGGTGGTATAAAACTCATTAGCCGCGTACTGGCCATCTAGAAACTTTTTTCGTTTTCTGAAAGTAATTCGATCGTATTTTGTTTTTATATTTTTGTTCTTTTTCATTTCCTTGGCGGGAACGTGATGTTTTTAGTAGATTTGTTTTATTTTAAGAAACATACCAATTTTAATACGTATGTAATTGTGATACAAATCTGTGTTGTAATAATGTTTACGTGTGATTGATCCTAAGGAATATGAACTTTATGGATTGTTCAAAGAAACCCATTTGGTATCTTTTTTCGTTTTTAATTCTAGATTTTTTGTAAAATGTTATGTACATATAATAGTAATAACTGACGAACTAACGGCCGATGTGGCAGCCTGGAGTGGAGGCCACGTACCGGAAAATGCATCGTGGGATGTCCACCCACAAGCTGTATCGACGACCTGATAAAGGTAGCAGGAAGGTGCTAGATGCAGGACGCTACCAACCGTGCGATGTGGAAGTCATTGGGGGAGGTCTATGTTCAGCAGTGGACGTCCTGTGGCTGACATTATGATGATTATGAATAGAAATAACATTGGCCAATTTTTCGCAGTGATGGACGTCCAGTGGGAGGCCCGCATCCAGGCGAGCCACGGCGTGGCGGGCGGCGCGGCGCTGCTCACGTGCTCGGTGCCGCCGCCGGTGCGCGCCCACGTCACCGTCACCAGGTGGTTCAAGGACGGCGCCGTGCTGGCTCCCATCGCCGCGGAGGCAGGTCAGTTCCAATTAAATGGTTCGGTAACAACAGTCGCGCAAATTGGTACTCCTGACGCATCTGCATGACAAGGACGGTCATGATATTATGGGGTGCGATTGGTATCATAGCTCATTCGTACTAACATCTCTTCGAATCGGTACCAAAAAATCGGGGGGCACCAGACCATTCTGGGGTAGGGTGACAGACCGACCATTATGGGGGGGTGTAATCGCCCCGGGTGCCAACCCATGCTACGCCGCCACTGCGCGTGCATAGAGCGCCGCGACCAATGACAGGACGCGTTGATATGAACTTATCGTTACAAATTCATACGCCATCGTCATCGTCATCGCGCACGCAGGCTGCACGCGTTGGTTTAGCCGAACCTTTAAGGCTTGGTTCAGACACAGCGATAATCGCGCGGTTGCTAGCCCGTTCTACATTTGCATCAAACTGTTACAGCACTGATATCGCTTCAATGCCTCGCCGAGGAGAACTAACTCCCTTTTTACGGTGTTTTTGCGTGTGTCAGAATTAGACCTAAGTTTTTAACTTGGTATACCGACATTTAGTTAAATTACAATGCTACCGGTACGATCGCACCGGTAATTCGCGTGGCGAACAACTTTTTATCACATACATGTAGGTAGTTGATGGTGTAATTTAATTATCTGACACGTAGTAGTAAATAAAGTATTCGGTGGTTTTTTCAATCATCTGAGCTTTAATATTATTTACAATTCTTTTTAGTAAAGGTAAAAGGTGGTAAATCCAGACGTGTATTTACGCCTAAATTAAATTTATCTTTAGACAAAATAATATGTGGTAGGTACGTGCCAGAATATCTAAAAAAAGCACGCCTACCCGAACTTCGTAAATATCCAGGCATATATTGCGTAGGTACCTGAATACATGGTGTTAGGTAAATGGGTATATGAGCCGACACTAGGCCATGTTAACATGGGCATATAAATGGTATGGTGAAGTCAGAAAATTGATTTATTATTTATTTTTTTTTAATTTTCATACAAATAAATTTTATAAAATCCGATTAGTATGAAAATTAAAATAATTAAAATGAAGATATCAATTTTCTGACTTCACCATACCATTTATATGCCCATGTTAACATGGCCTNCATATAAATGGTATGGTGAAGTCAGAAAATTGATTTATTATTTATTTTTTTTTAATTTTCATACAAATAAATTTTATAAAATCCGATTAGTATGAAAATTAAAATAATTAAAATGAAGATATCAATTTTCTGACTTCACCATACCATTTATATGCCCATGTTAACATGGCCTAGTGTCGGCTCATATACCCATTTACCTAACACCCTGTATATTCGTTGCGGGTATCCGACAAAGTGTGCATCTATCTCGGTGTCCCAGCGCGGCCGGCTGCAGCCGTTAACATATTATTGGCTTTCCTTCGCAACGAAAATTGTTTCTTGCAATTTAGGCTTTAGTTTGGAGCGAAAGGTAGTAACCATAACTTTATACTACTTGTACTTTTGTGCATCGTTCGTCCGTTAGTTTCAGACGAATAACGGCCACTGCTGGACAAAGGCCTCTTCCAAAGATTTCCACAAAAACCGGTCCTTTGCAACTATTTCAATATCTTGCCAAATTATATTTTTAGCTTGATATTACTTACCTACCAACCCTCGTTTTGTGGAAGGAAAAGTCGCATGAACATTTTCTGCTCACAATGTCAAGACCATAATTTTAACTCTATCACTTTTTCATAACAGTTTATGTGGGTTAGAACTTAACTTTTTGTATTGCAATTTTCTCATAAATTCATATTTCATTTTCTTCTAAGAAACTGCTCGGCGTGCCTTCAGTGGCAAGTCAATCTTTCCACTACCGCCTTTAACTGGAACTATTGGAACTCAAACACCGCGATACAAGTCTGGAAAGTTGCCAGTTGAGCGGAAACTTATATCGATATTAATCTCTCTGATCGCCGATTATTGGCTTCGGAAAAATCTTTAATTTTCCTTTGAAAGCCACTTACAGTTTGTCAGGGGCAATAGCGCTGTGATTGAACTATGTTTTTCATGTTTAGAAATGCAAGTTTTTAAATCTCTTTTCATATAAAAAGCATCGGAAGAACATTTCTTACAATAACAAGAGTACCTACTTACAGCAATGAAAAACTAAATAATTCTTTAATAGCTGATTTTTTATTTAGGTCCAAACAATAAAATGGAATCATACAAAAGTCTAATAAACTAGATTGTACCTCCTAATGAATCATGTAGGCGGCTGATGAATAAACTATAAAATAATTAACTAAATACCTACTAATTTGAATCGGCACTCATTTGAGTTGCTTTGAACAAGCAATTATTGGGCTTCGGCGTGCCAAAATAATTAAGAGTTTTTTCTTTCCTGTCCACAAAGCGGCTGTCGGAGACAGCAACAAGGCGCCTTCTTTATGAGGGCCCTCTAGTGATGTGCATTTTAACCCGAGTGTTAACTCCCGAAAGAAAAATATTTATTTGTGATTAAAAGATTTGTCAAGTTCCCTACTTGGCTACATAATGAGCTCAGTATAAAACAACGTTATTATTATTTTAAAAAGTATTTAGTTATCAGTTTCAATATTTGTGGTTAATCTATAGTTAAAAGTTACAGTATTTTTCAAAAAGTATCAAAATAGAATCATGCGTAAAATTAAATCTTACGTTCAATTGATGTTTACATACTAAATATCTGCAAGTTAATTAGTTAGTTCGCAGTCAACAAATCTTATTGTTAGTTTCAAAAATATCTAGGTCCAGTTAGCGAACATCACTGGCCCTCACTAATTCCCTCGATTAGTCGCACAAATTCGATTAAGGTTCTCGTTGGCCGACGAGTTTCGACTTCTTTCCGATTACTTCCGAATAATGAGTAATTAGGATTGTTCCGGACCTGTCAGACGCCAGAGCTTTTTTGCGTTGGCAAACTTTCCCGTTTTATTGTTCCAAATGACCAATCAGCTTTGTCATTATTCATTGTGATGTTTCCAATGGGTCTGTAATTATGTTTTTACTTTTCCATTTTCTACAGGGTACCCAATTATAATTCGTAATTTTAAGCGAACACAATAATGAAAAAGTGTTCAACGCATTTGTTTTACCGTTGGTTCGTGTTAATTTCCCTGTTAACATTACGCCACCCAACGCAAAGTTAAAAGTAAACACATTGTGTTCAGATTTATGCAAATATATCGCCTCTATTTGCATTTAGATCACCAATAATAGGGTTTGGATATAAAAATGTTGCCACAGGCACAATTAATTTGTTTTGATAAATAATGAATATAAGTAAGTTCAGAAAAATCGCGTCAATAAAGGTTATATACTACTCAATATTGATAGGTACGAGTAGATACTGTAACTGTTTAGCTTAGTAAATATTAGATAAAGTTTTAAATAGTTTGAGAAAATAAACTGGGCGGGCAGCATTAGCACATTAGTTCAAAATTTCTAATCCAACTTACATGAAATACATATACCTACCTACATAATTCTAAAATGTCATTAGAATATTAACATTCAAAATTGTCCATTAATAAATAGATAATAGAAAATGGTGTCACTGTAGGGGCTTAACACTATACCCGTACTAATGCGAAATTGTTTTGTAAACACCCAAATACCAGCCTTTTCATAATAATTCCTCTCTGTTTACTTTGATAGTGTAAATCCATAAATTTTCAACAGCGCCGCCCAGATTAACGTAGTTTGAAGTGAGGTTTACATGATCCGATATGAGTAGTATGAGTACGTTATTTCATTTATTTATTTGGGAATCAAACAAGTACGACATTACGATTCCATTAAAAAGTTTTCTAAATTTTCAACGTGGAATAGAAATTGAAATAATTTTGATAACTAAGTAAGGCTAAGTTGCACCACCTTTTTAACCGTGCCTATAATCATAACTGGTGTTTTAGTAGTAGACAGTAATTAAGTGAGAATAAGTATGAGATACATTTTGAAGGTAAGTAGTTAACATTAATTTGTCGGCCGTTTGATATAGTGGTTCAGAACGGACTACTATTTCAAGAGGTCCCGGGATCGATTTCCGGCCGGGCAGAAATTGAAATAATGAATTTTAATTTCTGTGACGGGTCTGGGTGTAACTATGTATAATATGTATGTATTTACAAAAAAAAGTATTTAAGTTTATATCCGTTGTCTAGTACCCATAGTACAAACTTTGCTTAGTTTGGGACTAGAGGCGCAGTGTAAAATGTCCAAGGATATTTATTTCCAGTGTGCAAGAACCGATATTTCCAAAAGTGTTATCCCGCAACAAGATCGTGGCGTGCTAAGCCGCCGCGGTGTGAATAACAAACACGCCGTAAAGCAATCACGGGGATAATCCTGTGTGTCCCTCACAGCGTCTTAATTAATACGGCGCGCCCGCGCGATAGTCACGCTTCGTTTGAACTGGCAAGGGATTACTATTACGCTTTCGCTTGTTGAGAATTCCCTGAATAATTTAGTTTTTAGATAACTATCATGTTTGATTAACAATAACGATGTTATGAAAAACAACTTCATACTTTTCTGATATGCTTTAGTTATGCTAGGATCTAAAACAGAGGTGGAATTGTGTAAAGCAATCGTTATCATTTGACAGTTCATAACGTACGATTATTCTGTCAAACGCTTTGTATAACGGATTTTATCGTAAGTTATGAACTGTCAAATAATTACGATTGCTTTATTACACAATTCCACCTCTAAACTGCAAATATCTGTTCAAGTTTCAACAAATCAAAATATAAATTAAAACTTAAGCGAAAACTTATTCTCCTCTGGTAGGGTTAGACTAATACTGGGACGAGTAGAAGAACTTTTTAAAAGCCTAATAGGCTAGTTGCCTAAAAAAAATTTTTTAGTCCGTAATGTTTAATCATGGACCTATAAAAAAAGTCGGACGGATTCTCATCAACAAAATACTGTGACATTAGGATACACCAGCTTGCCTGTACGTACAGGCCGGCACGCACACATTCACACCCTGATACATCACTTCGAGTGCAAACTTCACACAGTTGACACATTTAAGCAGCGAAAAAACAACACGAATACGACATGTCTTGTGTGATGAAATTGTGTAAAAACCGTTCTGTTCGAACAAACAAAAATTAAGGAATCACATTTCACAGGCAAAATAATAATCCAATCACTTATTTCCCGACATTAAAATATTGAAATTAATTGAAATCAAACGTCATTCACTCGAAAAAATAATACGTCAAAGACCAGTGTTCTCAGTTATTTACGTGGGAAAATTACCCGAAATATGGGAAATTAATAATAATTTTAGGACTTTTTAGTTATTTATTACGCATACTATGGAAATAAAATAATTTATCATAATAATTGTGTTTTAATGGGATATATTTTCATAGGCAAATTTGATCCTTTTTCACAGGCAAAATAATAATCCAATCACTTATTTCCCGACATTAAAATATTGAAATTAATTGAAATCAAACGTCATTCACTCGAAAAAATAATACGTCAAAGACCAGTGTTCTCAGTTATTTACGTGGGAAAATTACCCGAAATATGGGAAATTAATAATAATTTTAGGACTTTTTAGTTATTTATTACGCATACTATGGAAATAAAATAATTTATCATAATAATTGTGTTTTAATGGGATATATTTTCATAGGCAAATTTGATCCTTGCCAAAAATGTGGAACTGCGAAATTCCAATTTTCTTACATTGATTGCAAGTCAGTGTCAGGTTGTATGTTATTGCTGAAAATAAGGAATTGAATTAACAATCAAATGATAGTAATGATGGTAATCAATAAAATCAATTAATCAAATTGTTAATCGATAAATCGTTATTTGGCAATATCGATTAATAATCGATCCGTGATCGATAATGCGACAACACTATAGCTTAACTGGTAGAAATCTCATTGAAACATGACTGTGTTCATGTCATTTCTCTAAATGGTACCTAGGTATAGTCCTACGCTTATAATGTAGAACATGGTTTAAATATACCACTTGTTGGCCCCACACCTGAACTGTTGGACATAATAATGGATAAATAACTTAATTTATTTAAAATGTAAGTAGATAAGTATATTAATTAATAATATTTGTTGTTTGCGCAATAAAGCACCTTTTACTATAACACGTTATGTCAATTTCCAAGCAAACCCGGGAGTTTTTGGTAGTTATTTATATGAAAATAATATTTCTGATATTAAATCCTAACAAATAATAGTAGTTACATTTCTATTGGTTTTACGCCCAGATTCCATAGAAAAGTGCCCATCATCCTTTCGCGCCTACCTCAACTCAACGCATTCACCTTTCATCCTTTTAAAATGGCACGGAATAATTCTGTCTACATTTCCAAGTAACATCTGCCGATCTATGTTTTTCTTAAAATAAATGGGTAAAATGTTTTGGCTAACATGGCATCCCTAAATTCACTCACACAATAGACAAACGCCAAAATTTTGCGTCACAGTTTTGTTGTAGCGCGAGTTCCGTCCGCCTTTTTTTATAGGTCCATGTTTGTAATATCAAAAAATATTGGACACATATATTTTTATTTGTCAATCTAACAAATAATTACATAGTTATGGTGCGTTGAATTTGCGCACGACGTCACAACGTGCGGCATTTTTAAGCAAGCGTTGACGTCACGGGCCTCTTCTTATGAACTTTGGGGCGCTTTATCTCTTTAAATTTTCATTAGTTTGAAAAAGTGAAAAATACGTGTAGAGTATTTTTTGATAATTTAACTGACGGACTAATTAAAACTCTTGCTTTTTGACCCAGGCAACATCCCCATTATAAAATAAATTATCTGTTCTTTCATATTATTGAGTATTGCTATATTTAAAGTCCGATAACTGCGCCATTGAAGTCAGGTATAGTTTAGTCCGTTTGTGTCCGAATCATCCGACCCGGACTAGTTTCCGCGATGACATCCAACTTGGCGCCCAACTTGTTGTTATTAATGAAACTTACTTTGATGGGGGTAAGTGGGGTCACGCCACGTAACCTTATTACAGACCAAATTAAGCCGTTTTGACAGCTCCATTACGAATAGCGTTGAATATAGATTTACTACCATATAGATAGATACCTAGACATGTACATTTTTGAAAACCAATTTAATCGTTTTAAATGGATACTTATTACTTATGTATATTTTTTAAACTATCAATTAAAATATTTTGAAATGAATCTGTGTATAAAAACCTTAAAATCTTTACCTTTTAAAACTGCTCATTTAATTTCCACAGTCCATAATATGTACTATTTTTGATAAAAACATGATAAACTTGATACAATAGTCTCCTCCGCGAACTGAAATAGTTAAGATTCAAATTTTAACTTTAATAAAAGTTAAGCTTCGCTAATGCAACTTTAATGTCCGTCTTTGATGCAGTTGCAAGATGCGGATCTGTCCTATCTGGAATAGTCATTATTCATTGTTATTATTGTCAATATCTAACTGTTCGTTCTATCAGTAAATATTTAGGTAACGTTAGTGATTCTTGTTATAGGAAAAAGCAATAAATTGCATTACACATTGACATTACTACGTCCATAATATTGTTAAGGTATGTAACAGTAACAGTATAATATTAACGATATTTGTTCCGTCATCGTAACTTTTCGTTTAACTTTCATAATAATCGCGGGTATCGATGTCTCTGCATAAGTATCAATGTAGTGACAAAACGCAGTCAAACTAGGCTGCTTATGCGCTCCGTCCTTCGAGTTGGATTTTTATTGACAACTTGAGGGCAGTCACGCTTTGGAGGCCGCACCGGTCACATCGCCATCTTCTATTCGTATCTAACGGGCCCGTCGACGCGTGTGCTAGTCGCCCTCCCATGTGATCTCAACTTACCTCATCATCTACACGCCCAAATGTGCTAGAAACCAAGGAATTCCCAACTGCTGATGCCCATACTCGAGGTGGAACTGTCAACGATCTGCTCAAGGTACGTGAGTGCATAGTATTTTGTCATTGCGTACTGCTCGTACAGAACATCGATCCCTTTTTACCGGCAAGCCTTCTACGGTTTGATCCAGGTGTAGCAGGAAGCCACCAATCGCCTTTTAATCGTGGTGCGTTTGCTAATTTATTTTTAGAGTACCCACACATTTTTTTTTTTTATTTTATACTAATGTTTGTTTGATTTCTCTTCTTAGATAAGTATTTTTTATGTTCCGTCCTCGACGAGTAAATGAACGTTTGACAAAACAGTGTTAGCAAGACATTTAGGGCAAACAGTGTTAGCAAGACATTTAGGACATTAGGCAAGACAGTGTTAGCAAGGTTATAAGTACTAAACTCTGATTTTTAATTCGACGGAATTTTGACATTTCAGAAGTGTTGTCAACATTGAAACATTCCCATTATGAATGGAGAGCATTTTCACAAATTTAAAAATAACCCTTTCTTGAATTTAAGGTTTCACTTGAAAAACTAAGGCTTAAAAATGTACTGATCATTTCAAAATGGTTATTTGAATTTTTATTATCATATTTTTGAAGTTACAAAAAAAATTGGGAAATTATTTTTCTATTACTGGACTCCCTGGCCAATAATCCATGAGTGGTAAAAAGGTTTGTACCTTTTTTATGAAAATCCTTTTGTTAATAAAATCTTAGGTTCATAAAATAACCAATTTAACAAGATGCCAATTTTATAATCCAAGTTGATTATGACGACGATAATGATGTTTGATGATCAATACATATTTTCGTAAATGATAATATGTTGTTTTACTGTGTTAAAAACACGTATTTTTCTATTTAAACTCTAAAATGTTCATAATAATTAGTGTACATTGAATTGACACAACAAACAATAGTTCATTCTTGTAAGTTGTACTTGATGAAATTTCATTTCATATTATTTATTAATAATTCAAAGCAAAAAAGGCTTATTACATCTGAATTGTCAAAAAATGACAGCTGTCAGAATTCCGTCGAATTAAAAATCGGACTATAAGTATTAACATTTAACTCAGTGAAATAAGGTTACCAGGTTTTTAGTATTTTTTGTGTAGTTATTATGTTAAATCTTACAGAGCCACATCCAGGGTTCATTACAAGCCGCGCGTCGCGTCGGCAGTTGCCTGTTTATGCAGATTACCAGCGCTTGATTTAATGCCGCTGCAGTTTGAGCGGCTTATAAGACTCCACAACTTTCCTCGCCTGCGCTTCAATAAAAGAGGATATTAAAATTGCACGTCTCAAGGGTGTGTTGGTGCTTTCTTAAAGGCCGGTTATTACACGAATAGCGACTTTAATAAAGCCAAACGAGAAATGCTCACAATATCTCGTAACGAACGAACGCTTTTATTTCGATTGTTATTAAATTTTTAACGTTCCTCTACATGTATTGTTTGTAGTATTCTATTTCATAAGATAGGTAGTTCAATAAATCATCGCTGTTTCAAAACGGAACTGAAAATATTGTCTTTGTGCGTCAACAAACTTTAGGCAGATAAATAAATACTAAGCGCTTTTCGCCTTACATTTTACGAGCTCATCAAACACTTCAATTTCGATTGTAAACATTACACAAGATGTGTTTTACGCCGTCTTATAAACGGCATGTCATCAAATGCCCATAAAAGGAAATGTCGAAGTCGTAAATGTATATCGTCCCTCGTTAAGCGCAGGCCACGCAGATCGGGCGGAGGTGAAGCCTCGCGTCTGCTTTTTGAAGATAACGCCAGAATTACTCGCGGACAGACGGGAGCACTTGGAATTGGAGCTCTGTATATTCAAAGAATTAAAACTCAAATTGCCATGCCCGCTTACCAGCTACCGCTAGCCAGAAAACTGTACCACAGTATGGCGCTTGATTGGGATAATCTTCATTGCTGAAATCTAAATAAATCCTAAAATAAAATGAGTTTTAAATCTGCACTGTTTGGCAGATACGGGATTGGCTTAAGAATAAAACGCTGACTGCACATTATAGGGTTTTAGGAAGGTAGTTTTTTGTAAGCATGCTTCATTGATTAATCTAATTATTTAATGATTTTTCTGTTTATATTAACTAAACTACTAGCGGCCGCCCGCGACTACGTACGCGTGGATCCCGTTTTACCCCCTTCATCTATCTTACGCGGCTTAGATTTTTTCATACAAACGTTTTTTCCCGCTAACTCCAGTTCCCGTGGGAATTCCTAAGTATACCTACTATAACCTGCCCAGAAGTATTAATAATTGTACCAAGTTTCGTTAAAATCCGTCGAGTAGTTTTTGTTTCTATAAGGAACATACAGACAGACAGACACACAAAAATTTTACTGATTGCATTTTTGGCATTAATATCGATCACTAATCACCCCCTGATAGTTATTCTGAAAATATATTTCATGTACAGAATTGACCTCTCTACAGATTTATTATAAGTATAGATGTTCTTTAATGGTCCCGAAATGTTTACACTCTTTGTACTTATCTCCACTAGAGATGTCTCCTATACATTTTTTTGAAATAAAATAATTTAACACAACTGCTTCAGTATCGTAGTCGAGGACATGTATACGAGCTCTTGTCTCTCAAAGTGCTAGGTGTTTAATTAGCAATTGCCGCTTCGCCTGCTGCATCTATTGTATTGTACCTGCCTACTTCAGTTTGTGCGCAACAACCGCGAGGGCGCGCCTGAGCGTAACAATATAATAATCATTGTGCGCCTTCTGTTCATTAAAAAGAGATCTTGTTCACGTTTAGCAAAATACCGACGTTTTAAAATAAAATTACCAAAACGTGAGTGGATGTTAGTGATGCCAAAAGTCATTCCCGTTGTATTTAGTCACAAGAATCCATTTTAGGGCAAGTTAAAACTTAGATACATTTGTCAAGTACGCATCGTTTTTAGTTTATTGTCGTAAGATTGATATACGATCTCAAAGATTTACATACAAAATTACTGTAGCCACAGAGCCGGCAACAATATAACACAACGTTTATGTCGCTAATCCATTGTCAGGGATCCAACAACATAACGAACTTGACAGCAACTTGTCGACGGGCTAGTTTACAGCCTGCGAGACCAACTATGTACCATTAAGTAGAACAAACGCCACAGTTATCTGTCACCACATATCACATTGTATCCCCCCTGGCGGCCGCCTCGTCAGGGTTTACGATCAGATAACTTTCAGCCGCCCAGCTCCAATGAATTCTAAATGCGCAGCAGCCAGCCCTGCCTTTGTCCGCCGTATTTTGTCGCTCTGTATTGAAGATTTGTTGATTTTATACGCGACTTTTAAAGCCCTCTCGACGGTACTCCAGTTTATTGAGATGTAAATAAATGAAAAGGTAGCTAAGTTTTCGCGGTTTTTGTCAAGCCTCTTATTAGTCTTGGGTAGGTATACTTGAGCCTGATCATTTGTGCTTTATTTTGAAAACATTCTAAAAATAATATATTATTCCTTTTTATTAAGTAATGAAATTGCGTGGGAGTATTTTAGATTCAATTAGAATTGATTTGGATGTTCTAGCTGTCTGATTCTCGGTACTACAACTTTAATTGCATTTACCGAGCTCATTGTGCTGTTTTTATTACTACCCCGTCCATGCCGATTTTAATTGGAACCAATTTACATGAAAATTCATGTAAAATAATTGCAAATTAAATGAGGTCAGTAGTTCTGAATCGCATAACGCTTTAATTATCAGAGCCAATTAATCTACACTAATATTATAAAGAGGAAAACTTTGTTTGTTTGTTTAGTTGTAATGGATAGGCTCAAAAACTACTGGACCGATTTTAAAAATTCTTTCACCATTCGAAAGCTACATAACTCACGAGTAACATAGGCCTAATTTTATTTTGGAAAAAAATAGGGTCCCGTAAAATATTTGGGATTTTCATAAGACGTGGAAAAGCGCCATCTATCGTCATTGGTTAAAATCTTCTTGCGCCTGACAAACATTTTTGAGGTACGTAAATATTCATGAAGGCAAAGCTGTCAAACGCCATCTATCGACATCATTAGTAAATTAGTAACTAAATATTACATGCTATGAATAGCGCTGTTCGTAAATACCNCGGGCGGCCGCTAGTTTAAAATAAAGCGTAAACGTTCCTTTATACCGCTGGCGGCTTCAATGCTAACTTATTTTCACTGAATGTGAATAATATATTCGAATGCAGTCATTGTACTGACTGTTTTCCCAGTGAATAATATTTAACTTGTTGTAGTGAATATTTTGATCATTATTCAATTTTTCATTACAAAAGACAAATTGCAGACTAACATTTATTTGTAGTAAACATAATCTCTGGTGAAGATACTTGTGTTTGTTAACAATGTAACATAGGATCTTTGATCAAACTAAAGATGTCCCGAACTTACAATCTAAAACATTTTACCCGCGACCGTTCAAAGTTCAGAGGAATAATCGTTTATCTGATTCAAGTACATCAAAGTAACGAGATGAGATAGGCTCTTTGTGAGATTACTTCATTCACCTCTCTTTAAAACTAAATTGCCATTCTCCTGAGACCCCATTAACTTTCATGGTGTCTGTTTGACATAATTGCTATCAATTTTGTCGAGATTATACGGAAGTTTTACTTTTCAGCTAAGTACGCACACACCTTCGTAGTGTGCATAATAATTTATTATGTTTAAAAAAGTAGTTATGGTTAATAATTTGGATTACTGAAGAATTATATAAATTCTATTCAGCTTAAAAGACTGTTTTTGAATTATCTTAGTGCTTAAATTATGACCTACTTACTTATAAACCTCCCTAGATGATAACCAGGTAATATGACCATACTACGAGTATAAAGCGGGCATGGCTTGATCGATTGCAATTGCTCTCCAAAGCGCAGAAGCTATTTTATCCAATACCACATGCATTACTTGTTGTTACTGAAAATTAGAGAGAACTCTGGAAAACTTCACCCTTAATAAATTAAAGCAAACTAGGTTTTCCTTGAAGTCAACCGATTGGCCAGAAAGGGTGTGGAGGTCCAGATGACGGGTAAGCATTCCTAACGTACGTCCCCTAATTTCAAAGTCATGAGAGGTTTATTGCTAACACTTCAATCTTCTGGAGTTGAACAATTCCTATTTCCATTCACTTCTTTGAAGGCATTGTCACACACATTGTCGGGAACTCGGGATACACAATGTTTAAACTCTAGTACTATAGGTATATTATGTTTTGCTATCTCTACCAATTCGATTAAAGGCGAAATAAAATTATACCTAATGACAATAACTTGTCGGGTGAATGTCAGAAAAGAAATAACAATAAAAATACGTTATCGTTTGACGGGAATCGCAGTAAACATTAAATTCTTGTATAATCCATTTATTAATGGGTTGGTGCTTAATATTTATTATTTTGGATACAAGCTAGGTACCTTTTTAAAGTAAATTTACGATAAATGCCCACATAAACCTTTTGTGTTATCAACCACAATCTAGTTAAATCAAGAGATTTGTTGAGCCAATGCTTATCTCGTATTGAAACAAAAAATCGTTTGAAGTCACCAGAAAATCTTTTTGCTAAATCCTGCCCTTTGACCTCTCTGAAGTAGGTAATTTCCATTCTTGTAAGAAGTTATTCAAGGATATTTAAATATTTGTATTCTGGATTTGTTTGTCGTAATATGCCAAACTAGTTTATGGAAAAAATATGTGAAATATTTGGCAATAAGTAAAATTTCTTTCATGTTTTATTTAATATGTTTGGTTTCTTTGTTATCGTTAGTTGGGCAGCATATTATCGGAGGCAGTCGAGGGGATATCCTGGTTATCCGGGACGCGAGGCCCGACGACCCCAGCACGTACTCCTGCGAGGTGCAGCACTCCCTGACCGGGGAGAAGAGGAGAAGTCCACCAGCCATGGTTTCTGTTTCACGTGAGTGTCCAGTTTTTTATTTTAGAAATAAGGGCAATTAATAATATGGACGATGCAGGCAATATTGTAGTGCATGCTGATCCGTGACAAAAATACGAATTTCACTTCTTACTTTCTGTCTGCCTTACCTACTTTTTCATGTCAATCCGTAGATTCAACAGGGAGCATGGCTCCCCGAATCCTGGCCATATCTGAAGACGAAGTGGTTCCGCAAGGAGGTGACATTCGGCTCGTTTGTTGTGCCATCGGGAGTCCTCCTCCAACATACAGGTACTATTTTGTTAAAAGCCTTGACAAATGTTTTAGGTACCTAATTAAATATACTTTAAACAAAGTAAACTTCTATAAATAATTTGGATTTGATATGGAAAGGACAATGTTCGTTCTCCATACATTGTTCGCCGTTAGATCAACAGTGCCGAAATAATACTTTCTAGGTTCTAAATGACACAAATCTTTATGTAAGAACAATTATTCCTGGCGGACCAATTCTATAAACTTATTGATAGCAATATTGTTATCATAACCTCTTACTTACTAGTATTGTATTATATTATTTTATGCACATCGATTTGGGAGATGTTCTGTATTGTAGTTGTCGCAGCCAAATTGTATTATAATATTGGACGGGTTTTGGAAATAGCTCGGCGTTCCACTTTTATGATTTACTTACTTACATTTTGCACGTAAATAAATAACATGAATCCTATGTTTACTTTCCACTCTTGACATTTAACACGTGACTTACCAAACTAACTATCTCCATGGTTACCGTCTTAGTCTATGCATGACTAGGGATTGAACAACTTTTAATTGAATATTATTAACAATTCTCGATAATTATTATCGATTGAAAAATATTCGGTATTTGAATCGAAAGATATATTCAATTTTATCAATATCAAAATATTCAATTTTAATAATAAAATAAATATTATTTACTACCACCTATGAAATGTTCTAAAAATTGCCTGGAGCGCTCCCCCAATCCTGGGTTTTCCCTTTCCAAGCTGAGAGGATATCATTTTGGTTCTATCGATACATTATAAAGGTACTTAATATTTGAAATGTATTACCAATTATTGTTATAAGCATTTTGAGCGAATAAAACTTTCAATTCTATTAGAACTTTAGACATTTCTCTCACTTTAAGCGGCATTGGATTTTTCATCGAATTTTGAAACTGTAACAGATATATTAAAGATGATCCCATATTGTTGTCATTGTCTATATCAGTGTTATGATCACAATTCTTTTTATTTTATTCATGACCTTCGACCAGTTGGACACATTAGATAGCTTCTTGTAGTATCGTGCAATATATTTTTAACTTTTAATTAAAATCTAGTCATACTGTAGCAATTTGGACGATTTATTTTATTTACAAGATCGGTATCTTATTGTCTATGATGACCGCAGTCAACATCACTATTACATGGATTCCTAACAATGAAGTACGGCATTGCCTTGTGCCGATTTTACATAGATTTTATCGACACAAATTATGGAACTTCATAGGATATGGAGCAGGCCACGCCCTAAAATGTCCGGATGTCGTCATAGTATTATGGTATACATATAAAATACTTTTATTATTTCATTTTTTAATCCTCAAGTGTCCATTACAATCTAATTAATATTTAAGTATTTAAAAAGTAAGAGATTAATTTTGATACTTTACTGCTGTGCCCAGGAATCTAAGGCGGTTTCTGACAATGTCCTTTGATATCAAAGTTTTATTTCAAATTGCAAAGACTGATGAACAGTTTTCCGCAGCTGGTTTCGTCACAACAACGGTCGCCTCAGCCCCGTATCCAACAGCGTGCGCGTGTCGGTATCAGACCAGGTGCTGATCGTGCGGCGCGCTCAGGCGGCCGACGCCGGCGTGTGGACGTGCCGCGCGCACAACCAGTTCGGCGAGCAGCGCCGCGACGCGCGCCTCGCCGTGCGCTCGCGGCTCGTCGTCACCGTGCAGCCGCAGCTACAGGTGAGATGCACTGCTTAAACTGTCTTAACGCACTCAGATCACGCGGTTCCATATGAAATATAGAGACAGCCTGCAGAAACGGCACGCCGTATCGCAGCCATACGCTCAGTGCGTTTTAAGCCTTATTCCGATAGTAGTCTCGGAACAAGGGTCGAATATTCACGATCCACTCGGGTATCATTGGGCCGGAAGCCATGGTATGGGCAGGCCTCTTACCAGGTGGACTGACGATCTGATGAGGGTCGCAGAAATATCTGGATGCGAGTAGCGCAGGGCCAGTCGTTTGGCAAATCCTTGAGGCCTTTGTATGGCAGTGGACGTCATTTGACTGAAACGAACGAATCCATCACAAAAGCTTTTAAGCTATTTATATTATTTCCTGCTAACTTGATCCTATAATTTAAATGAACCTGCTCGAATTTTAGTCGGGAACCATGAATGCGCAGTTCATAATTTTAGCAGATAGTGAGCTTGGATCTAAGTTTAGAACACGAGCGAGTAAAAGCCAGACTAGTTAGCGGGTAGTTCGGTTACATCGTCTGATTGCAGCCGGCTGGAATAAACTGCTGCTCCGCGTAAAACATTGATGCGAACAAAGCCGAATGTCTGAATTCGCGGATTGGCAGATTAAGTTTTTAGCTGGATTCCATTATCTCACCTACCTGCCTTTTCAAATTTCCTAGATAATTACATAGGTTGCTAAGCTGATTTTAATTGTTTGTTTGCTGCAACTTATGTCTTTTGACTCACTGAGTGTTTTATACAAGTGATTTTCGATTGAAGATCGAAGATGATTTTTATACAAGTGAGTGAGTGAAGGTTCTTCTCGTAACTTTATTTTGCGTTATAAATCCGTGATTAGCTCACCGAATAGTCTTTTGTTGCAAACTAACTTCTGCAAATATAAAATTAACCTCTTGACTCTCCCAAAATCAAAGTCCATCAACATTCAGCCGGCAGCCGAGCAACACGTTGTCGACACGGAACTCTAAACGCGGCCGTTCTCGGCTGCATGCTCGTCACAGCGCCCATCGCGCCGGAATTGAAAAATAAGTATTCAACGCACAGCCGAGGCGCCGCGGCGCGGAATACAGACAAGGGGTTACATTTGTTCGCGTCTCCAATTGGACGCTTTGTAGGGTTAATAGCTTTGTTTTGTTTGGGACGGGTTTGGGAATGCGTGTGCATATTATGGTTATTGGACGCATTTGGAAAATTAGATCAAACACATTTTCTTGAATAGGACGTGAGAGAGAGTTTTCAAAATCATGTAACTCGAAGGCAAATGTTACGCAACGTAATAACAAAATTATGAATTCCAATAACCTAGCGAATTGGGTCAAATTCGCCAGACTTTGTTTTAGTTATAGTTCTCAAGTTAGCAACAAAAAACTTGCCTTCAATGGCTTGTTCTGCCCTGTTCTGAAGACCTAGACATCAATATCAGTAGCAGCCCTAACCCACAATGAGCTCAGCATCACGCCGCGACACTTGCAGCCGCTCACGCTGCATTATTCATGGCCGCCGGACCCGTCGCCACCTTTTTGCCAACTCGAGACCCAGATAATTTGTTCGTGGACGTCAAGACGACTAAACTCCAACTGTTAGATCTCTGCCTTAAACTGTGGCGAAGATATTAAACTTGGAAGCCTTTAGATCGATTAAGTTCAAAAGAAGATATCTATATAGACTGGGAATCCTAAAAGCTTACTTTTAACTCCTGACTTCAACGATTCAATTTGTATTAACATGAGCTTTTGATCACATACGCGCATAATTCCAAAATAATTAATCTACGCCACAAGATTCGAATCCAAGACAATTGGGGTGATTGGCACACTGTAGATTCATGTTACCTAACTTAGGTAATTATACTACGATGTAGTAGGTACCTACCTACCTCCTTTATTTAATACGGTATGATAAGAAACTGAATACGGTATGATAAGAAACTGAATACGGTATGATAAGAAACTGAAAAAATACCTCAATTACGAACTCATTTCCTCACTTTTCCTCCTCCCTTTTGCCTCCGATAAATTAGAAAGAGTCGTGTGGGGCATCCTTCTGCAATGGAGACTACCTAATGATGAAAGCTGTCGTTGTTTGTGGCAGGTGGCCAACTCGGACAGCTCGGTGTCGTTCAACTGCTCGGAGCAGGGCCTTCGTCTCCGTCATGCAGACTATAATGTACACAGTAGCGGCGTAAGGGGGGGGCGGTGGGGGCGGTCCGCCCCGGGTGCCAAACATCAAGGGGTGACAAAGTCGCGCAGATTAGTACTCACTGACGCATTTGCATGTCAAGGACGGTCGTGATGTCATGACAGGGGGGGTGCCATTCTGGGGTGCCNATTAGTACTCACTGACGCATTTGCATGTCAAGGACGGTCGTGATGTCATGACAGGGGGGGTGCCATTCTGGGGTGCCTTAGGCTATAATTTATATTATGACGGGGGGGGGGGGTGCCGCCCCGGGTGCCAACCCATGCTACGCCGCCACTGAATGTACATCATCAAAAAAGCTGATTTTCTTTCTTTTCTTTAGTCATTACTAGCGGCCGCCCGCGACTTCGTACGCGTGAATCCCATTTTACCCCCTTCATCTATCTTACGCGGTTTAGATTTTTTCATACAAATGTTTTTTCCCGCTAACTCCCGTTCCCGTGGGAATTTTGCAATATCCTATTGTAACTAAGCTTTAAGTTTACTAAGGTACCTGCATGCCAAATTTCAAGCGTCTAACTTAAGCGGTTTATATTTTTCATACAAAAGGATTTTCCCGCTAATTCCTGTTCCCATGGGAATTCCTAAGTATACTATAACCTGCCCAGGAGTATGAAGAATAATTGTACCAAGTTTCGTTAAAATCCGTCGAGTAGTTTTTGTTTCTATAATAAGGAACATACAGACGGACAGACAGACAGACAGACAAAAATTTTACTGATTGCATTTTTGGCATCAGTATCGATCACTAATCACCCCCTGATAGTTATTTTGAAAATATATTTCATGTACAGAATTGACCTCTCTACAGATTTATTATAAGTATAGATTAATAGATTTATATTGATGGGCGTGCCAAAACTCGCCTAAAATTCATTAAATATTTCATTAATTTCGTGTTTTATTTGTGGGGATAGGTGGCCAACTCGGGCAGCTCGGTGTCGTTCAACTGCTCCGTCCAAGGCGGGGACGCGCGCGTGCGCTGGCTGCACGACGGCGTGCCCGTGGCGGGCGGCGAGCGCGTGCTGCGCGTGCACGGCGTGGTGCGCGCGCATCGCGGCATGTACCAGTGCTTCGCCGAGCGCGACCTCGACAGCGCGCAGGCCGCCGCCGAGCTGAGGCTGGGAGGTACGTGACACTCTTGATTTACCTCCCCGCGCAGACGTCGTCCCAGGAACGCCCTCAGCGATCCCGACGACGACATCACCCTAGCCATCGAGGCCGCCCAACAGCTCGCGAAAACTAGCACCACTCCACTCCAATCGATCTACCGTCCTCGCCGGCGAGGACTCGCGCCGCGGTCCCCTTCGACCCGTCCCTTTTTCTCGCGGTATCGGCACGTGCCGGGCCGCTTCTCTCCCCAAACCTACGTTAGGCTACCGTCCCCCAGCAACGCCCTAGGCCGAGGTCCGAGGCCCACTCGGGGGCGTCCTTAGGCTCGTTGCTTAAATTTTGAGGTTGAGAGCCATCTGCGCTCACCTATTGTCCGGTGAAGCTGAAAAAGCCGCTCACAGCTATCAGCATAGTCCGTCCGAAAAAAAAAAAAATTGATTTACCTATGGCCTGGCTTAGAACACGCGATAAAAACGCAGTTTCTGGGCAGTTTTCGCACATTTGCATCTAACCTTAACTGCGCGGTTACCGCCTCAGTGCCTCGTCAATGAGAACCACCAAGAAACCGCTTTACTTTACGCGCTACGCTTCACTTTACTTAGGTACCTACATAGTACGTAAAGTACGTATTATACAGGGTGTTAGGTAAATGGGTATATGAGCCGACACTAGCCCATGTTAACATGGTCATATAAATGGTATGGTGAAGTCAGAAAATTGATATCTTCATTTTAACTATTTTAATTTTCATACAAATCGGATTTTGTTAAATTTATTTTGTATGAAAATTAAAAAAATTAAAATCATGATATCTTTCTGACTTCACCATACCATTTATATGCCTATGGCTATGTTAACATGGGCTAGTGTCGGATCATATACCCATTTACCTAACACCCTGTAGACTGTTTGTTATTGGTCTCGACAATAATATTTCAAGATTGAATCAAGATTGAAAAATCCGCCAGATGGCAATACGTAGACGCGAGGTCCAAATGATGCATGATTGGTTATTTTTGATATGACATTGACAGATATGTCAAAATCCTCCAATCACGCAGCATTTGGACCTCGCGTCTACGTATTGCCATCTGGCGGATTTTTCAATCGCGAAAACCCTCATTCAATATAGACATTGTTCCAAACCCATATTAGCACCATTTAAATTATTATAAAACGAATATTTGTAAAGCGCCATCTATGATTCCTCTTGTTTTACAGAACTAACAGTACCTACTAACGAAATGATTTACATAGGGAATCATAGATGGCGCTACACATGTCCGTGTTGTTTGCACGAGTGCGACAATTTTTACACTTTTCTCAAACCAATGTAGGGTAAGTGCGCTAGTTTTCGTCCAATTATCGGAGTTGCCAACTTTGTGATGCGAAATGAATATCTTAAAATACCCTTACTCATATGTATCATATGTCATTTTAGTCCTTATATAGTCTACTTTACGTTAATATTATATGACAATAAGTAAATACCACGGGTTTTTTTATAAAAAATATTTTATCCAAAAGAGGCGATTTCACTAGTTTTCGTCCAAAAAAATCAGTTTTCGTCCTAGTGTACGCTAGTTTTCGACCACTGTGTAGAAAAAAGGGTGCAGTTGAATTATTAACTTAAAACCAACTCTACAATACAGTAACTATGGATTGTGGTATATCATTTGAAAGGTAATTTTGTTAGCTTTCAAATGATATCAAAAATATTTAAATAAGTTTCTTACCTAAATTTAGGAAAATATTTCAATAGGTCGAAGGACAAATGGACGAAAACTAATCTACAGGAATAGCTAATTTTGGTTTTCGTCCACCCCAGTGCTTGCTCATGACGTCATGGACGAAAACACAACAACGTTTAAAGCTGTTTTTTGTTTTCGTCCACATCTTTTTAACGGTTTTTATGGGTTTATCACTGTTAAAAAGTGGACGTAAACTAAAATGTTTAATGTAATAGCAATAAAGATCATATTGGAAGAAAAAACATTGTATTTTGTAGGTCCATTGAAGTAAAATGATTATTAAAAATATTAACTAGGTGTCAGGGTTTCCGTCCACGTGGACGAAAACCAAAATCTTGCAAAATTGTTATGCTAGTATTAGTCCACTTAATTATCTAAGATTTCTATACAAAAACTTTAATTAACCCTTAAAATAGTGTTTATTATGCTAATAATTAGACATACGTGCCAAAAACATTACGTAAAGTAGCTAAAACAGTAATTAAACATACCATGAAAGTTCCCTACCAGCACGTTTTTTTCCTAACTTGACGACGTTTTCCATTCACCTGTATGCAGCAGCAACTTCCGTAGATTTTTTTGGAGTTATTACTTGTCAAATTACATTTTCATGCAGGCAGAACTGTTACTTAGATATTATAGATTGTAACAAGTCCAAACTTGCACGGAAAGTTAGGTTTGTATTCTAATTTTCCGTATTTGTTTGTGGCAAGTCGGTCAAATGGACGAAAACAGGAGCTGGACGGAAAACCGGCGCAATTACCCTACCTGTCGCAGGCAAATTGTATGATTCCGCATTTTACAAACGGCGTCGTCAGTTTACAAACGCTCGCTGTTCTGTGAAATGCCGAAGGCAAATTGGCGACTCGTTCAATTGATAAAATTTCGACTATGATTGTTGCAATAAAGTGACCATCATAAAACACATGTAGGATAAATCGGACCTTAAATCAGTAATTCAAATTCTATTTAAATAGACAATATCGATCTTTAATTTGGTACTGAATTTTGTCTCGACTACCATGTCTATGAATATCTAACAATATTTATTTATTTGGTCACCAACAAGGTTACACTTTAGCGTTCACATATCATAATAGTCTTCCATAGGTATGTTTTCCGTTGGGCTCTCAGGACTGTCTTTTTTTTTTTCAGAATAAGATAGTCCACATCGCCAATACTCATACATCATATTTTTTATACCATATAATATTCCGCAGCAGTCCTCCGAGCACCAGATCCCATTGTCACCTTAGCGTTTTTTGCATACCTGATAACCTCAAAAACTTTTTCATTTGTCTACGGCTTTTTCACTGCTCCTATTTTTTAATCGTAAAATAAATGTCTTTAAAACATTAGTTTTTTTGTGAAAAGTCCTTTGAATACGTAGAATTTGCACTGTTTTCAATATTTTTCTGTATCACAACACCACTATTCGACGCCATTTTTCTTGTTTTGATTGGCAGCGCCTCGCGTGGTAAGAAAAAGAACTAAATTCTTCAATTTGCCGCGGCATTTTGTAAACGGCGATTGAATTGGCTATCAAATTTTGTGGCATATTATAAAGTGCCAAGGCAATTTACATTTTGCCTTCGGCATTTCATAGTACAGCGAGCGTTTGTGAACTGACGACGCCGTTTGTAAAATGCGGAATCATACAATTTGCCTGCGACATACCTACAACAATATCTGTGACCTACAATCAACATCTACTGCGTGTAACAATACAACTTTACCAAAAACCGGCTCCTGAATTTTTCTCCTCAACAGACATGTTAGGTAGATTAGTTTATGATAATGACTGTGTAAGTGTGTATCCCACAGATATGGATAGATAAGTGTGTATCGCACTAAATAATTTTATTTACACGTGTTTTCATGCGATGACCAAGTCAATATATTTATGTAAAACGTTAAAGATTTCCTGGCCTGGACTTGGTATTACATGGATCTCACAACTTTTTACCGTAGAACAACTGAGTTGCGAGACTTGGTTTTTTTGACAAGTATTGTTTTTGATGGGATCTCATTTCTTTTTGTATTTTGTAGACAGCAGTTATGTATCTAGAAAACTGGACCGAAATTGAAAAATTTTACTCGACTTGGCGGTTGCACTACCGTGCCCCCAAATATTTTAGTTTTTCCTTGATTCATACACCAAACACTTCTTATATTCCAAATTTGAAGCTTCTAGGTCTGCTAGAAGTGCCTTAGAGTTTTGATGATCGGTGAGTCAGTGAGTGAGTCAGTGAGTCAGTGAGTCAGTCAGTGAGTGACAAAATTAAGTAACTTTGACCCGTTATAATTCTTAAACTACTGGTTCAAATTGAATGAAATTTTAAATATACCGTGTCTTTACAATGCCTGCATAGCTAATGAAAATTCAGCCTTCTAGTTTTATCCACAACGAAGTTACAGGCGGTCGAAAATGGCCTGAATTGCTTCGAGAAAAGGATGGTACGGCCGTGCCGCTTTTTTGCTCGACTTGGTGGGGGCACTGCCGTGCCCCCAGATCTGACGATTGAAAAATCAGCCCTTAGTGAAATTGTATCACAACGAAACTATTATATGGATTGGACACAATCCCTGACACTGTGTATCGTTGCAGCTCAGCAGTTTTTTGTGAATTGATTTCCTTGCTCAAATTGAGCAAGGAAATCATCATTGAGCAGCTTAATATTCGAATTTTAGATACCACTAACGACATCTATTAGTATGTTTGGAAAGTAATTTGCAATAGATGGCGCTCTTTGCTCCGTGGTTTCGTATCGATGAGGAATCGATTCAAAATATATTTTAATGAAACATTTCTTAATGTTTTTATTTTGCTAATTCTATTTTTAAATATAATGTTTTCATTGTTTTGATTTCCAAAACCAAGTTTTGCAGTAAGGTTTTTTACAGTAACTATTTACTTTTTTACGTTGGCGAAACGGAACGTCATCTCGCAACTGTCAGTTGAATGAACTGTCAAAAAATGTCAAATCATTTTGGATTTTTTTGATTTGGTCGTGCGCAATCGCAATTTCGAAATTTTTGGTGGGATCTAATCCTTTTACAATTCCATCGTGCGATGCAAAATGCATCAATAAGTATTTTGTGATTAGGAATTAAATAAAACACACATGAGGTGAGTTCTCGTCGGAGAAATTATTTATTTTGGTGGATTGATATTTTTCGTGACGTTGACGAGGTATTTCATGTGATCGTTTCTTTCAGGAATTCCCTAATCGTTGTTTTGGCTGAGGGTGGAATGCTGAAGACTGCAAGTGAAATGTAATTAGCGAGCAGTCTTCGTAAGTAATTGGTTCCCATAGCTGGTTTTTCCATAACCTAATGCCACGTTCCACATGTGATGCTGACACTCCTATTTTTCGTTTCAGATGCGGGTTTTTTGAGTTACTATATAAATTTCATAAGTTACATCATCATCTTTTGTGCTATCATCTCTTCGCATTTCCTCCTTGTTCTCAAACCTCTTTATCTGCAAGAGTTTGAACGCTTTTCTGTCGAGGAGATGCACGAGCTTCATCTGGCACTGCATGCTTGAGGCCGTGGAGGACGCTGCTTGTAGCCTAAAAGTGTGCGAGACCTGTTGAACCCCAGAAGAAGAGAGGAACGTTCAGGGTAACGGCTTATAACCGCATGGCTTCCAAGGTACCCACTTTTCCATGATAAAAGTAGGAGTCTTTCTGACCTGACAGCTCGCAGTTATCTTATTCAGTAGTCTTTTAATATTTAGGCTGAGTTTTCAGAAATTTATAGTGGCAATAATATTCACCAAACCAAACCTAATTAACGACCCTGAATCTCTTGAGGTTGGCACTAATGATTTCATTATTAGTTGTATCGTAACGTAATTATAAGTTGTATATGTCACCGTAAAATTGTGAATTCCGTCAGATTATAATCTGACGTAGTTAAATTACAATCTAACCTAACCTAACCCACTGTTAGTTTACAATCTAACGTGTTATATTATAAACTGACAATTTCACGTTGACATATACATAGCTAACTTAATTTATATTATTTACCATCTTACATACAACTGGAAATCTAATTAATTGTGTCAATTGAGAGGGAATTGTTTTATTAACTTATTTTATTTAAATACATCAAGGAACGGTAATTTATAAATTTCTGCAAGCCGGACAACCTCTTTTCGCGAGCAGACAATTAACCACCTTGCCCGTCTGCACCGGTGGCGGTTCAACACCGGTCACTAAACCGCCAGGCAAAAATCCAACCTTGCAACTGCTGACAAATTCACCTTAAAAGTGTTTCTTTACCAAAATTAAAGTTGTTTTTACCAAACCAAGCTTAATAATTTACAAACCATTTCGCTTGTCTAACATGTTGAATAGTAGGAAAAATCTGAACAGTCGTCCTTCATGAAACCAAAAAGCCAAGAGAGGAAGCTGCGGAGAGAAACAAAGATACGAACAAATTGGCCCTCGCTTCCGCGCCGCCGTGCGAATGATCGCGCCCTAACGAGCTGCTAGCACGCGATGCCACTGTTACTATCTTCAAGCCAACCTTATTCAGATACAAGGTTTTCAACTGATAATTAAAAACAATAAATTCTACATTTTTAACCGACTTCAAAAAAAGGAGGAGGTTCTCAATTCGCCGAAATATTTTATTTTTCTATTAAAAAAAAACAATAAGTAGGTACTTTATCTTCGTAGCAGATAATGAATTCAATTTAGAAATTGAATAGACTGACATAATTGAAAAGGGTCGAGTTAATCTGAGGGAATGAAATGTATTAATTTCCTTTCGTTTTAGTTAAAATCGGCACCTTTTACAAGCGCACAAAACGTTTGTGCAATACCTTTTTAGTTTCTCCACAATATTCGATCATCACCAACCCAGACATCTACATAGTACCTACGTACTATCTATATTAGAGCCAAGCTGAGTGAGACGTTCCGAGCGATAACAAAATTGACGGTAGACGACAATCTGGGCGCCACCTTACGGGCGGGAACTAGCGACGATACGGTGATACGGGCCACCACGTTGTAATCTGTGATGGAGTGTAATGAGCCTGCTAACTTTGGTACTTAGCATACAACTAAGTACATCTAGGATGTAGCCATAACGTAAAAGATCCATTTTCGTTATCTAATCTTAATACGGCATAATATCTGAACTATTTATCCATTCAATAGCAAGTTTCATTGTCTTCAGAAATCGTCCACAATCTTTTTCAATTTAAAATGCATATCATTGTGAAATCTTGGGTTTAAAAACCTGCAATCACGTCGCTACTATTACAGCCGGCTACAAAGAGGAGCAAATAGGGATTATACCTCGGCTCCTGAAGGTTTCGGGCTCATTAGGACCCCTATTGCTTGCGAACGGCTCGCGCCAGTCGACCGTCAAAAGTAATCCTCGGACTTCCTACGGCTGAGAAAAATGTAATACTCTAACAGACGTAGGTTCCGTACGATTTAACTTTTTGTTTTTTAATCAACTGAGAGATAATTTATTTCAGGACGTTTGAAAGTAACTTTTTGTATCTAAGCCGTTTAGAAGCTACTTGTCGAGCTACCCCTAGTTCATATAAACATACACAGGTCCGTTTTTATTGCGATGAAAGTGCGATGAACTGATACTGATTTACCTTAAATTTACCAAGGAAATCGGTGTGAAAAGAGGCATTTTTTAATTTTGATTGAATAATTATAAAAATGTTGAAATGAACTACAAACGTTTGTGAAGTGCTTCATTGTTATAGTAGCGTATACAAGTAATGTTCTTAGTAATTACTCTCTACTTAATTAAACGCTCAGGACAGGAGCTTAGAGAGTGAATTATTCAAAGCTTCAAATAATTTAACAGGTCCAAATTAGTGACCGCTGATCCCTAAAAAGAGGCAATAGAAAGGGAACCTCATTTGAATATTTAAGACGGTGTACCTCCGTTATTGCTTCCGCTTCCTACAAAGAGATTACCGCGGGGAGTGGATTAATACTGTTACATTGCTGCCTTTTGCTGGCGACCGCTCGGCCGTACCACAGAATAAGTAATAGTACAGGTACAGAAGGATTACTCCGCAAGACGATTTAAATGAATGCGAGTCTTGCTACGACGCGATACAGTGGAATTCAGCTCGCACAGCACTACGTACCTACAATTTTATTCACCTACAAGTTTTGTCTCTTTCTATCGCGTGCCTTTGAACTCTTCTTACGCTGTTAGGGTTGCTGTCTAGTAAAAAAATAATTATAGCCTGACCAGGAACATAAAAACCCTGGCACAGAGGCGCTTCAATTGCATTTGATAGTGCAACACTGAGTACAGTCGTACATGTGTTAAATTAATAGGCTAAATTTATGTATCAGGATTCAGGATTACGAGCTAATTTGATATTTTCATAAATTAACGAAAAATATTATTAAAGATAACCTGGTTTAAATAAATTAAATGAAACCATCAATCGAGCTAGTAGGATTTATTTTATTATTCATCAATAAATAATCAAATTCAGAACATGAATATTCAACTGCAATGTCTGCTCATGAACGCTTCAAACTCGGTACTTCTTTCCCAATTCCATAAAATTCAAAACTTAGAAAGAGACAAAAAAACTTTAAAATAGGTAGTTGAAACAGACTACAGCTAATTTTCATAGTGGACTGTACCATACGATAAACATGTCAGTCAATTTGACAACCTTTGTCGGAAACATTATTCAATGAAAATATTGTCCGAACCCTTAGTATTTCTCTTCGACAAATACATTAACACATCGTGAACCACTTTTCTTTCACGACTATAAAAATATTTTAGCAATTTAATACACGAAATCAATTGCACACATTTAAAATAAAGTTTGTTTACACTTTGACAACAATAGACTGACATGCATGGTGACATGTGAATGAAGTTTTCAGTTACTGTTGCCATTAAAAGAAATTAGTACCATTAGTTTTCCGCAACATGGCGAGGGTTTTTATGTTCCTGGTCAGGCTATATAATTCTTTAAATATTATAAGTACAAATAGACCAACAGTTGTATTCTTTCATGTTTTTAAGGTGGGCTGACGGTTTAAGGTCTTTTTAGGTTTCCTATATGGTAACCTGTATTTTGTAGGGAATATTATTTTACACTAGACATGAAGAGTATTGTCTCAATGTACTGCCTACCTTCAGTGGTAACATCAAGGTAATAATTAGTTAACTAAAAAGCAATAAATAAGTAAAATTTTATAAAAAAAAATAAAACCGACTCCAAAAAATCTACATTAAAAAGTAGAAAAATAATTACTAATAACCTACTTATTTATTAGGACGAATTAATATTTATGTAGGTATACCATGATTGATACTTTTGGAGTCGGTGCAGGCAAACTTTACATGTTTCATAATCTTGGCACCGACTCCAGAAGTATCAATCATGGTAATCTTTTTAACGCTTTCTGTGGTATTTATGAATTATTTCATCTCGGTTAAAATGATTATTGTAACCAAGCCGCGTAAACACGTAGTAATTAACCAAAGACAGTGAATGGTAGCACGAATAAAACTATTTCGTTAGTTATTGAACATGCATTTTCGGGGTCATGGTGTAATAAACAAAATAAAAACAGAAGAAAAAATAAGCACCTGCTTCAAAATAATGAAATAATGAACGTCCTTTTTTAAGTCGAGTAAAAGTCGTTGTTAATTTCACGGAAACGTCGTCTAAAGAGGCCATCTCGTCCCATAAGCATAATTTAACTACATCCCCTAATTAAAAGGGTCTCTAAATCTAGGCTTAACGGGGTCAACAGCCTTTGCACATGAATATTGTACATGTAACAGGCATTGTTCTGGCCCCGGCCGGTTATTGATTAGCAACAGCTGCAGTAATAACCGGACAGGCCATGCGTCACGCGTTGACACGGACACCCGGGTGGGACGACGACGATTCATAGACGGTGATCGTCACACACCCAGTCGTACTTAAATGTTTTAAAGGTTGAATATTTACCTAAGTATATGTATGTATACTATAATGTATACTTGTCCTTCCTTAGTTATTATGCTTGCCTAAAAACAGCTATGGTTACATAATTAACTGCAATTTTAAGTAAAAATATCATGCGTTACGTGCCATGACAAATAGAGCGACAAATATTTTTATTGGGATGAAATAATTATCAATAAAAAAAATCACAATTTTTCCACTCAAGTACTAAGTAATGAGTATCGTGATTATGACGTATACTATAATTAATTTGTTCGATTTTTTGCGTTGTTAAATCTGGTATCATTCGGAAACGAAATTAAAAATTTAAAGGTAATGGTGAATGAAGCATTATTCCAACGACAAATGAGTGCAATATGTAGTGACCCGGATATCCGGACCGATAACCGTATTGATTAACGTCGGCTGCAGCAGCCGGACAGGCCGTGCGTCACGCCAAGCCCTGACATAAGATGCAGCGGGTAAAGCATGAGCGACCAGTGGATAATAACCCTAAATGGAAAAATAGTCATAGAAACCCCTAAGTCATTTAAAAAACCTATCTAGCGATATCCCACACAATGGGGTAGAAGATAAAAAAAAATCATCCCCACTTTACATGTAGGGGAGCTACCCTAATTTTTTTTTAATTATTTTATTCTACCGTTTTGTCGGCGTGATTAATATACATACTTCCACAAAATTACAGCTCCCTAGTGACAATAGTTTCCAAGCAAAACCTCGGACAGACAGACAGACATATCGAAACTAAAAGGGTTCCTTGTCAGGACTACGGAACTTTAAAAATGAGGTATAATTAAATTCGCTTACGGAGCGGTGGATTGATAGTTACTTTATTATTTCACCATAGTTAAAAACCAATAAGAAAAAATGTGAAAGCTACATAGTTACTTTTATGAATACCTATACCTAAACCTATCAATAACTAGCTTTATTAATGTTTAAAGTCGCTACCGCTTTTGCCTTGGCGCTCGCACGCACGCTGACCCGCGTCCACAGTAATCAATTCAGGGCTGCGCCAAATGGGAGGCTCGACACATTCCCGCGACGGGCCGAGTGCTTTCATTCCGCATAACCGGCGCGCTTCACGGCCTTAATTGTCAATCAGACAAACTGCCGAAAATGTATCGGACATGTTGTAGGCATTACGAACAAATTGCATGCCCAGCAGCTCATTTTATGATCAAAAGTGGCTTTTCCTTTTGCATCCCAAGGTTGGACATGCTAGGACCCCTATCGCTGCTCAAATACAAGGCCACCGTAAAAGAGATCCGGATCCCGTTACCTTTATGACGTAAAAATCAATTAAGGTTCCAAACCAACGCGTGCAGCCTGTGCGCGACGGCGATCCTACAGATTTAGACAAAACAAACGCTATTGCCATCGCGCACGCTGGTTACACGTGTTAGTTTGGCCGAGCATTTACTATTTTTCCCGGTCTAATGGGGCGGCTTTATCAATCACCTTTTTTAGAAAAAAAATGGGAGATTTTTATTTACAGCGTGAAACTCCAAAACAATTGCATTTATTCATAACTAGCTTTCCGCCCGCGGCTTCGCCCGCGTGGAATTTTGTCTGTCACAGAAAAACTTTATCGCGCGCGTCCCTGCTCCAAAAACCGGGATAAAAACTATCCTATGTTCTTTCCCGGGACTCAAACTATCTCTATGCCAAATTTCATCAAAATCGGTTGCGAGGTTTAAGCGGGAAAGCGTAACAGACAGACAGACAGACAGACACAGACAGAGTTACTTTCGCATTTATAATATTAGTTGGGATGACTGCTTTAACGTTGCTTCTGCTTCCTCCCTCTGAAACTATGACTTGCCTACCGCTAACTTAAGTAGGTAGTAATTACTCTTTTAAGCATGAATTGTCAATGAAACAAGACAAATAATCTACGGGCTTGCTTTTGATAACAATTGACTATGGATGTAAAAGATACTGCAACACAGTTTCGTAAAATATCATCAGATTGAGTGTAAATTTATGGATTCACAAGTTCAGTAACCATACAATTCTATTTCAACCATAGAACCGATATGGATGCATGCAGTATTGCATTATCTAACATTGTATCGATTTATTTTCTATTTAGAAACGAATTTTATGTTACAAACTATTACTTGGCTGAGCTTTAACAGATATTATAGCTCATTTGTATGTATGTAGGTACAGAAGTGATAAACTGTTGGGTAAGCAGGTGTCTCTGTTTGAATTTAACCTATTTATCGGATTTGAAGAAAAAATCTCCAGAAATCGCGTATTTCTTTTACATTTCTCAATCTGAATAGATTTATTGTAAATGGTAAACCTTGATTTACTTTGATACGAGTAATCACTAGTAACTTTTAAAAGCATTTAATTATCTCTGAACTAATATTTTTATGTGACGTATACTAACCTATGTTTAATACCAGGGGTAGATGCTTTGTCTGCGAAGGGGACATAAAACATATTTCGATCACCTCTAATGGGGTCCCAATTGTAATCTCTAGCCGTAATAGGCGTCCATCGTGAACTGAATACAGTTACACACAGCCTAGAAAAAGCAACCGCTATACACTGCACGAATACACGACGAGATGGCCAAGGCAGAAGAAAGTAAGTGCTATGACAAAGAAAGGCATAATACCAACAATACTTATACCAATTCGTTATGGAAAATACATTCATTTGTATACCCACCAGCCGCGAGGGCAGCTAGTGGGTTATGTGGGGTTCTCCCTGCCAGAAGGGCGGGGCCTACCCACTAAAAACCTGACGTTGCCCTCGGTGGCCAGCAGTGTGAAACTGTAAATTCTTTGCAAGTTCACTTGTCTCTCAGAACTTGCCGTTAATCCCAAGCTGTGTTAGTGCCGCAGTAACTCCGGTAATAACGCGGCCGTAAGTCAGGCGCGGATGATCCGGAACGCCATAATGGAATAATGGAGGATCTATGGCATGGCCTTCGGTGCCATTAGCTGAGTAACGATGTCAAGCACAGCCTATAGATATAGATTAGGCTGAATTTTGAATCTCTTAATGGACGTATATTGAAAAGTTGGGTTAGAAATTTAAAATAACAGACCAAAAGAATTCTAGATTTTTGGAAGAATTTACTAAAGTAACATTAAATCGACAGCTAGCAACCTTAACCTGTTATTTACTCTACTAATCTGAAAGCTTGAGCTCCCCGACTTTCAAGTATCTACTAGTACTTACCTAGGTACATTAAACTGTGCTAAACTGGAGCTAGTTTCTTGAATGTAAAGTATCTTATTCGTATTTTTTCTGAAACATCTTTTCGCATTTCAGATTTTTACATAATAATAAAGAAACACCTTATAAATAACAGTAATCGCTAGTTCTCATTAAACACAAATTGAACTTTTAGCCCAGCCCATTTTAACGTACGTTAAAATCGGTAGCAATAAAGCAGGCGTTTGTAATTACCCGCGCAATTAGTAGCCAGTATCAGCGGCACCGCGCGGGTCGCATGCATCGTTTACATAAGAGTCGGCGGGACTCGGGCGGGCAGCGTGCCAGCGCCGCAAGTTGCGGGAGAAAGCGAATACTGTAAACAACTTTTTCGAAAGTTACAGTTACAGCCTCTCTAGACAAGTGGCAAAACGTGAGAGTTGTAATCTAAAGGTCTTTTGACCAAAAAGATGGTCGAAAGACCTTTTTTATAAGTTACAACGGATTCGATTTTCGATTCGACCAAAATTTGCCACTTGTCTAAACCCACATTAGTGAAGATTTTACAGCATTATTTTCTTGATAAAGTAGAGGCAGCATAATTCGAAGTCGGTCAGTTGAAAAAAAAAATGAGAATATTGAGCTCGATTGCGTCTATCTTAAATAGACCAGTTTAAGTCATAAATAAATTAATAGCTTTTTTGCTTTCTTTTGCTAATGACCTTAAGTCTCCTCTTGATAAAATAGTAGGTACCTACATAAAAAGATCTTGTCCAAACCAGTAACATTGTTTAATTTTCACCATATAGTCCTCATTTAAGATTATAATAATATCCGAGTATGTATTGTAATAATCTCGCAACATGTCCCGCCCGCCCTTCCCGTAACAGATCACGGCCGGCGTCCGGCTCCCCCATAAACACCGCCCAAACGATTTTGATCCTCATAATCGTATTCGCTCTATTGTACAGCTTCTATTGTGGACTGGTATTTTAGTTAGGGACGTGTAGGTTGAAGTATTTAAGCTTAACCTTTTTGACACGTAAATTGGAAAAAATATATGAAAAAGGTTGACCTTCATAGTTGTTTCAACAGGTTTTTAATGTTATACGAGTTGGCTTCTCAGTGAGTCAGTGGTAATCGAGCTTTATACATTACCAGTGCCTACATTGTTCATTAAACAGCGTAGCCCTTCAAGCCCCGCGTTCAAATCGAGACACAATAGATAAGTAATTAAATCAATTTTTACGCGGTCATTTATTTATACAAAACACTTGTAAGCTTACAGAACATCAGTCATATTTTATACGACCGCTTGGGGATTTGACGGTGTACCTCCACCTGATAAGTTGTATTAGTATTAGGCAAGGAGGATAATTTATAATCATTAATAAAACCACGTAATAAGATGTACTCTTTATTTATAACCAAATTAAACGTTTTTCAATAGGAGGCACAGAAAGTAAATTATTTTTTGTGATTAGGTGATAGGTACTACCTCAGATCATAGAAAGAGAATAGATATGAAGTCGCGCGTAACTACAACGAGAACCAGTGTCCCCACATTTCCCCCACCACAGCTCCCACACACACATTCAACTGTGTAAAAACAAAGCGACTGAGAGTCTACGACAACATGTGCAACCGGCTTAAAAGTGCTGTGATTGGCCAGAAGGCGTGCCTTATGGCCAATCAATGGCCGCGTGACGTGACGCACACTTTGAACAAAGAAATTAGAGAGAAGAAAGATAAAATGGAGTCGATAAGATATCGATACTTTAAATCCTGGGGGCAAGGCTCGAAATTGGTTTAAAAAATGCTTGTATGATTTTATCGATAATAGGAAACCGTATTAGAACACGAGCCCTGCACTATGTTACGACCGGCACGTGCGGCCGTACTGTGTATTTTCACGCGTCAGTGGATATCGGAAGAAATAAAATACATTGCGCAGTAGTTACGCATGACATAAAGTGGTTGCTAACTAAATCGTCAATGTACAACGTGTTTGAATTTTTATCACCACTAATTTCGATATCGCAGTAAATGTCACGGCACTGAATTCGTTCGTAAAAATGTTTAGTTTTTTTTATTTACTAGCTGACCCGGCGAACTTCGTACCGCCTTAGCGTAGAGATTTTCTTAATATTTTTTTCCGTAAGAACCATCCTTGGACTTCCACAAACATTAAAAAAAAAGAATTATCGAAATCGGTTCAGCCGTTCACACGTGATGCCGTGACAACGCGAAACGGGTTTCATTTTTATATATATAGATAAGCAAAATACCAATGGATTTGCAATACTTACATGTGGTAAATGACTTCATTGTTCCTGTAGTTCTTCGTTTCACTTATGTTATTGCACGTTACGACGCATTATCCAACAATATCGGAGAACATTTCCTCAGTACGACTGAATCGCGACTAACCTGGCGTCGCGGGCGATGTTCGTTTCTGGGCATATCGCGGAGACACGCGCCACGCCCCCGTTTCACATCTATTCCCTTCTATGATCTGAGGGTACTACCTATTTACCTACCTATTAATGAATAGACCCAAGTACCTACCCATATAAAATCATTTCACGTCTCAGGATCAAACTAGAGCACCATTATTATCTGATATCGTCAGAAGAGCGATATATCTCGTTAATAGCCAACGTTATGACCTGTGATAAACGATATCACATAAAACACCAGTTCTTATGAGACGGAAAGGGTTTTATTGGAAGCCCCTTATGGAAACTTACAGGGAATTGACAATAAATGTAAAGAGTAATCTATTTGATGACTCTTATAAGAAAACGGTCCTAGAAGATTGCAAAAATAAATTACCTAATGTCTGATTTGTAAGGCTAAGTTCATCAGCTGAGTTGCACCATTTTACTTTAACATAAAAATCTCTCAAACTCCATATTATAAACACCGGTTATGTATTCTTATTAGTTATTGTTATAGCAAGTTGGTGCAACTCAGCCAGAAGCATTGTAACACAATATGTAGGTAAGGTACCTACTTCTACTATTTATTTATACTTATTAAACGGCAGACAGTGGTGACTGAGTTTGTTGCGGCGCTTCTTCTCAGCACTTGCCAAATGTTGGTCTCGAAGCGCTGGTAGGGTAAAAAGATTATGAGACATGTAGAGGCTCATTAAGAGTTAAATATTTGACGATTTTTAAGTACGTACTATTAAAATTTTTAAGAACAGAAAAATCTGTGCCCCCTATGGGAATCGAACTCGAGACCTCTGAGTTTAAAGCAGGTGGTCTTAGCACTTTACTACAGAGGCGGTTAAGGGGGCGTCCATAAATTACGTGAGGCTTTTAGGGGGGGGGGAGGGGGTCAACAAAAACCTCACCAAATCTCACGTGGGGGAGAGGGGGGGTCTCGGGAAATATCACGTATTTTTTTCCATAAGAAATAGAGAAATAGAGTTTGCTAGAAAACTGGGTTAAATCTTAAGTAAAAAAATTGGCCAAGTGCGTGTCGTGCCACGCGCAGTGTAGGGTTCCGTAGTTGTCCGTCGTTATCACAATATATTTCAGAAGTAAGCAATTACTTCATCTAAAGTCACTTTTAATATTTTCTTCTAAGGAATTTTTATTAGGTATGAAATTTTATAATACACGAGTAAAACGACTATTACTCTTGAACTAACTGATCTATCTTAACCGCTATAGTTTTCCTTGAAAGTTTATAAAAAGCACTATAATCTTGAATTTTTCCAGATTTATCAAGCCAACAGTTAAGTTTTTAGCGGGGGGGACGCCCTACTCGGACAAAAATTTGCACTTTAAACTTAATATTTTGCAAACGGATCCCTAAATCGAAAAATGGTCTTAGAAAACCCTAAGCCATTTTAAAAGACCTATCCAACGATACCCCACACGATGGGGTAGAAGACGAAAAAAAAATCATCCCCACTTTAAATGTAGGGGAGCTAGCTACCCTAGAATTTTTTTTTTTCAAAATTTTATTCTACCCTTTTGTCGGCGTGATTAATATACATAGCTCTACAAAATTACAATAGTGCCAATAGTTTCCAAGCAAAACCTCGGAAAGACAGACAGCCAGACATATCGAAACTACTTATATTAAGGGTTCCTTGTCAGGACTAAAAAATGATATTTGTATGATGATATTGTCATTTTATTCTATACAGTCTAAACAAATAAAACTAAAAATGCTTCCGTCTGCATGTGTGAATACTAAAATGCAGAATAAATGACGAAATTAAAAAAAATATAAATAAGTTATTTTTTTATCAAAATCGATTTTGCTAGATTATTAGTGATTTTGTAGAAAGGAACAATTAGACTGGGTACTTCTGTAAAAAAACAATGTGACCCTAGTACTAACACTACACGTGTTTTTCTGGATCTATTCGTAATCAGTGGGCTTAGTGCGACTTTACACAATCGTCATCCGCTAGCGACTGTGTAAAAAATGACGTACATTAAATGTATGATGATTGTACAGCGTCCCTAGCAGATACTTTCAAGAACTAAAATCTTTAACTTTATAGATCTTTTTGATGCACTCGTTAGCGACAACGTTAAAGCACACAAAAGAAATGTTTCTCAGTTATATTACTCCAAAACTATTAAATTTCGGATTTTTTTTAATATCACGTGAGATTTGGGGGTGGGGGAGGGGGTCAGGCAAAATCTCACCAAATCTCACCAAGGGGGGCGGGGGGGTTGAAAAATAGCCAAAATTGTCTCACGTAATTTATGGACGCCCCCTATAAAACATAAATTACTTGACATAAACCTCGTATATTCTGTAAATATGACGGTTGATTTTAGAATACAAAGTGAGCCGTCAGTTATGGGATAGTATCGCAGCCATTTCGCGTCGTTTGGTTCAGTTTCTATTGTTTATATCTCGGTTCATGTCGGGCGGGCAATATATTCCCTGCAGCTTCCCGTTATGACCTGTGACAAACGCTCGCTATACATCGTCAAACGCGACACCCGCCGCTTAGCAACAACAGCCAGACCATAGACCCGCACGACGCACGTGTACAATTTAATACTAAAGGCACGTTTATGAAAGTTGACTCTCGTATTGACGTTACTTCAAACAGAAAACAATAACATTAAACAATTAGTATGCAGAAGAAATTAGAAATAAGTATATTGTGTTGGTTGTTAGACTCATATTTTAACAAGAAGTGCTTTTAGAAGTTTATTTGATTACAAATTATGTATCTAGGTACTTTCAATGGCTAAAATGACGTTGAATCTTTGAAGTTTATGTAATTGTTTCAGCTCTGTTAAAAGTATGGCAACACTGGAAAATGTTGTTTTTCCAAACGATACTCCTTAGCAAACTACGTAATCGCTCTATACAACTCGAGTTTCCCAAATGTTGCCAACTGCCCAAAAAATGCATTTGAAAAATCAGAAATTTGAAACTTTTCACAAAATGGCCGCTCACTCGGTCGCCATCTTGATTTTCTGAATTTTCGGATTTTTCCCATAATTTGGGTCGTATAACCGACCAAACCCCATTTTTGGATTTTTTCTGCCATATCTCCTTCTGTCCGTCCTTAACTTTAAAGACACCCATGTCGAAAAAAAATACTTTTCCCCATAGCTGCAAGTGTTGCCAGGTGATCGAGATGAAAATGGTCAAATGTCATTTGTACGACCCTTTTGCAGGAGGCGTCATCCAAATTTTTGACCGGAAGTCGTTATTTCCACTTTCGACATTTTTGGACCAAATCTCCGAAAGCATGGCAACACTGGAGAAATTTCTTCACCCAAGCGACACCTCTTGACAAGACACACAAACGCCTCATACAACTCGTCTTTCCCAAATGTTGCCAACTACTCGAAAAATGTCACCTTTCAGTTTTAATTTCACTTTACAAAATTCGACAACCGTCATTCAGGACTGATTTTTCGCAGGCAACCCTATACCACCGTGTTCATAATGAAATAATCTTTATTTTCATTTATATTTGATTAAATTATCAGACCGATGCAAAATGCTCTATCAATTTACCTGTTTATACCTGGCAACCCGAGAGTTATGACTGGAAAAGAATAGGCAACTTAACGTTTGCATATTCTATGGGCTTCATACTTTCGATTGGTATGGAGTTTGTTTAATAATCAAACCGATGAAATATGTATTTAAATATAAAACTTTTTTTAATGATTAATTAATCATATCCTGGACTGAAATTTATTAGGCAACCCTTAAGCAATATAATTATTGACATGTTAAATTGAATATAAAATATGTTTCATCAAATAAGCATCTCGGTGAAGGTCGTTGTATAGCGGGATCTTATACTAATAGTATTTGGACGGGGCATACTGATAACCTCTTGTGGAGCTAACCCTATCATAATTCTATTTATTTAACGGGAACTCACATAACAAAAAGCTCGGTTAAACAATATTAACATCGTCAACAATAATTTCGGACTGGGATGCCTATAAAGAAACTTAATGAATGGTAAAAGGTAAAATAACTTTTTGGATAAGTGTCCAAAAATATTCCTACAACTGCTTACAGATACAGCACCAGAGCTGCACTACACGTTCATAGAGCAAGCGCTGCACCCGGGCCCGGCGCTGGCAATGCACTGCGCCGCGTCCGGGTCTCCCCCTCCCAGGTTCACGTGGCTACTGGACGGACAGCCGGTTGAGGAACACAACACTCCCCAAAGGTAATATCTGGAATGAATCTTTCTCGAAGATCAACAACAACGTCTTTAGAGCTAAAGCACACGATGCGTTGCGGCGGCGGTGCGACGTCGAAGCGGTGTCGCTGCGTTATCTTACATGTCTGTAGCGAGCACACGAGTGATGCACCCTTCGCGCCGCGCGATGCGATCTTTGACGTGTGGATTTTTGATCCGCAACGCATCGTGTGCTATGGCTCTTAGTAATTGATCTGCTTCCTAGTTTGGAACCTAAGAGTAAATCCTTAGCTAGGCTTTTGCTATTGTATAAGAAAGAAATCACTTTCAGACAGCACAACCAGAGAAACTAGTTGAGCATTTCTGGTGATTCTTGTCTCTATAATTTCCGACTGATCATCACTTACCATTAGGTAAGACTATGGCCAAGGAGCTACAGTCCATTGTGGTTTTAAAAATGTGTTAATCTTCACTTTTAATTCCATTCAAGAGTATGTTAATTGTACTCCTCAGAAGCGTAAGCCAGTTCATGAATTCCAACGGCGACGTGGTGAGCTACCTGAACATCACGTCGGTGCGGCCCGAGGACGGCGGCCGCTACTCCTGCCGCGCGCACAACTCGCGCGGTTCCGTCGAACACTCGACCAGGCTCAATGTCTATGGTAAGACTTGTTGTGCTCCTAGATATAATAACTTGAACAATCTTGGCTCAATTAAAGATATAAACACGCTTCTATCAGAGTAACTACAAATGAGTAGGTACATCTTCATAGAAACACACCCGAGCGCGGTTTGTATATGAGCGCACACTGACAAAATTCGACGCAACCACGACTAGCGACAACCTCGCTAATCCCCGCTAAATTTTGTCAGTGTGTGCGTGCGCGCCGCATACGTGTTGGCACGCACACATACAAACCGCGCCCGTGCGTTTCTATGAAGATGACCTACTCATTTGTATTTACTATGCTTCTATACTGTCATTGCGCTTGAAATTCAACCATCACAACCCATCACACAAAATGTGGGAAAATGGGATCCCATATCCATTTTTTCGATTCATCTAAAGCCTGGTCCGTGAGCACGTAGAATCCCGTCCAATGACCCCAAGCTACCTATCCCTATCGCTCGCGCGTAATTATGTTGCTGTCGCGCTCGCACACTAACTGCGGGCGCCCGTCGCACAGTCGCGACAGCAATATAAGGATACGATAGGGATGGGTAGCGTGGGGTCATTGGACGGGATTCTACGTGCTCACGGACCAGGCTTTAAAACTCACAAATCAAAATAGTTAACATGCCCTGTTTTATGTACGATAATATCTTTGGTACACCAGGTCCACCGTCTATCAGAAACGTGGGGCCGATACGAGTAGTGGCGGGCGTCAACACGACCATCCACTGCCCATACTCTGGATTTCCAATCAGGTTGATGGAGGTGCATTTGCTTAGTAAAATTATAAGTTTCATTTTCGTTTTGTTTCGTAGTCTGTTTAGTTACTTTTCCCTCTAAGTAAGCCTCTTCTAAATCGTACGACTAGTGATCTGTTCTGTCTTCTTTTTCTTCCTATTTGTCTTCAATTGTATTTTTGTGGTATTTTTACAAAACCCCCTAAATGAATAATGCCAATAAACAAATGGCAATGCCAGATTTTGTATGGAAAGTGGCGTCTTTTTTTTTTCGCGCGGCCATCGACCAAACTTTGTTTTTTGATTACAAAATAGTGTAATAAACCAAACTTACTATGGCATGTATACTTCTAAACTCAGTCTGAACTGAGTTACGAGCAATAGAAGTTTGATTATTTTCATACTAGATTTGCTTTTTGTGCGCAAGTTTTGTAAGAAATTGCAACAAAATATTGCGCTGATTCTGCTCCATACTGATGTCTGGAGCCTTTAATGGATGATATTGTTTGATTACACATACAATCTCACTATTTTGTTGCAATTTCTTACAAAACTTTGCGCGCAAAAAGCAAATCTAGTATGAAAATCATCAAACTTCTAATGCTCGTAACTCAGTTCAGACTGAGTTTAGAGGTATACATGTCATAGTAAGTTTGGTTTATTACACTATTTTGTAATCAAAAAACAAAGTTTGGTCGATGGCCGTGCGAAAAAAAAAAGACGCCAATTTCCGGCATTGTCTTTTAAGATAATATAAAAAATACCCTTATGTTCAAAGGGTACTACAAGGTTCGAGACTATATTGATGACAAGGATGCGTGGTCAGTTCAATCTGCACATATTTGATCTACTCGAATTTGGTTATTCTTACCGTTAGATAATTCCTGGCAATTAGTGGTGACTGAGTTTGTTCCGGCGTTTCTTCTCAGCACTTGCCATTATGTTTGTCTCGAAGCGCTGGTAGGGCCCAAAAGATAAGGAGACATGTAAAGTGCCCCATAAGGGCTACCTTTTCTTTTTTTATTATTTTCTGACGTTCATAAGTGCCACTTGTGGTCTAAACTGAATAAATACTTTTGATTTTTGAATAATTTATTTGGTGTTACTGATAATGAGCTCGAGTTGAGCTGCTTTTCAAAAACAATGTGTTTGTGATTCCAGCGAGATCCGTTGGCAGCGAGGGGGTCTGGAGCTGGGCTCGGCGGGCGGGCGCGCGCTGTCGGGGCTGGGCGGCGAGCTGCTGCTGTGGCCGGCCGAGCCGGGCGACGCCGGGCTCTACTCGTGCCGCGTGGCCGCGCCCTCCGGCCAGTACGCACAGAAGGATATACAGATCTTTGTTAGAAGTGAGTTTTACTTTTCCTTCGTCTTTTCGTGATATTCGTTACTTTACAGTATAGCCAACCGGTTCTCGCCTACCGCGCCGGCATCACGCCACCCGATGGGCGGTGTTCGAATCCCGCGCGAGCCTTACCCCCGCGCCCCCTGTAACGGTTTTCGCGGTCTAGCTAGAATATTCGGTCGATCGCCGCGATCCGATCCAGGTTCATCAGCCATTGCCCAGCATTGGTGTCGAGCGAAAGCTAATGACCCGAGCTTCTTCTCGGTCAGTTGTGACTGTCCGGTGGTGGTGGCATCGCTTCCGCGACGCATTTACTACAGCTCGACCCTAGTACCAATATGACGCCGCGACGCATCAATTGCCAATACGCGTCCACGCCCCGCACGCGCGCTGATCATAGCTGGCCCGCAAAACTGTTGCCAGACTTAGGTCCACCATAGGTGTATTATATGACTTCATCGGCGATCAAAGTTCTAGTTTACTCCTCTTATGTCCGTTTTCACCATCAATCCCTAATTTTGAAATGACCCCTATGAAAAAAAAATGCCTGTTATGTGTTACCATAATATGTGTCACTTAAAAAGAAAAGCATTAAGTCCGCCTTATGTACACCGTTCTATGTGCATATAAGTTTTAAATAAATAAATAAAAATTAGGGATCGATAGTGAAAATGTGCATTAGACTTTCAAGGGTCTTGTAAAATATTTTTTCAGATCCGCCGAAAATAGCCGGTTTTTCATTTCCAACGGACTTGGTTGAGGGCAGTTCAGTGCAAGTGCTTTGTGGCATCACCTCCGGAGACAAGCCAGTTTATTTCTCTTGGCTCAAAGACGGACAACACATCCCGAGCAGTCTACAGGTAATCTTTACTACCTATCAATGACTATACTCGACGCAAAGACTTGTGGCAGGCGGGGCTATAAGTAATTTTTGAAACAGAGATGCACATTCAACAACGGTATGCCTGCCTCTGTGTGACGTCACCCATAACCAGTGTGAGTGCGAGAGAAGACATGTTATGCACTGTTTTATTATTACACCGCCTGCCACGAGTCTGCGCCGAGTAAAGTAATTTTTAATATAACTTTGTTATTTAAGTACTTTTGTAATGAACTAAAATATTTTGTATTTTTTATTTTTGTAATCTAGAATGTTAGAAAAAATGGTACCTACCTAATTTTAATTTGTGATTGTGGTTTGTATATTTCTAGGTGCAAGAAAAATCATTGGATGAATTTAGTTTCCTGATATTTTCCCACGTGACGTCAAAACACAGTGGGGAATACACGTGTGTAGCCACCAACTCCGCCGCTGAAGTCAACCACACTGCCAGGTTAGCAGTTAAAGGTAATGTACAATCATGATGCTTACATGCTACACATAATAAAATTCTGCAATTAAAAATGTTCTTGAAATTTCAAAAGTATGCCTTAATATTTTTTTTTTATTTCTAGTGGCACCTACGTGGGTATACGAGCCTCAAGACGTGTCAGCTCTCCTGGGCACACAGATATTGGCCAACTGTGCAACCAAAGGTTATCCTGAACCTAGGATTGCGTGGCTGAAGGCGCACGGTAAGACTTTTAGATCATGAATTTGATACTGTCTTAAAACTAGAGATGAAACGGATAGTCGTTTGGCCGGATACCGGATAGCCGGATATCCGGCCAGCTGCTAGGCCGGATAGCCGGATATCCGGCGGCCGGATAGTTGGCCCATTGTCTAGTTTCATGTCGTGACGAGTTTAGCGCCGCACAGGTGCTTCGAACGCGATCAGTGGGTCTATTAGTAGACTAGACTAGTCACACTTTTTGAAAATCGAATCTGTCCGAATAGAATGTCAGATTTTGCCACTTGTCTAGGGGGCAGATCAATTCGAGCGATTTCGGTTGCTATCGTGAGTGTGTGATTGAATAGCGAAAATTAAATTAGTTTACTTGCTGCGTAATCTGACTGAACTGCATGCATCATGTCATCAAACCATCAGTGAAAAAAAGATCGCCTTTTTTATTTGGCAATATTTCGACATTAACGGATATTATTTACTACAGGGTGGCCCAGAAGAAAATTAACTTTTGAAAATTTAATGAAACGAAAACTGTACATTTTTGTAGAACTTTAACTATTGCAATTTAAAGGAAATTTAGTGCAATTTATTTTAAAATTTACTTCCTTTTATAAATTTTATCGTACATGTGATTCCCTTGACGTTTACAACATTCGGTATGTTGACCGAATGTTGGAAAACTTTCGTTAGAGTTACCTCGAAATGGATTCAGGATGAATGAATGCTGCAGAGTTTTTGGATTATTAGAGTATACTCTGCTCATAAGGTAACCCCGCAAAAAGAAGTCTGCTGGAATGAGATTAGCGCTTCTTAGAGGCAGTGATCCCTGCTTAATTGGTTTGTTGCATTGAAAGCATGATAATTTTTGAGAATGCTATACTATAGTAGGCTGAAAAGCTTTTTGATTTTTAAAGCTGCAAGATTTGCAAGGCTATGACCGGAGCACTTGGTTTCACCAAGATGGGGCTACGTGTCACACTTCAAATGAGAGCATTTAGATGGTAAGAGACATATTCCCACAAAAAAATAATTTCAGGCAGGGGTGACATCTCCTGGCCACCAGGAAGCCCTGATCTCACTCCAGAAAATTCCTTTTTGTGGTGTTACATTAAGAATAGAGTATACTTTTATAATCCAACAAACATGCAGCAACTGAAGCTGAGCATTCGGCAAAAAATTGAAAATAGGTTTCGAGGTAATTCTAACGAACGCATTTCAAGATTTTGATGTATGTTGATCGAATGTTGTAAGCGTCAAGGAAATCTCCTGGGCGATGTAGTTTAATAAAGGTAAATTTAAAAATAAATTGCATTAAATTTCCTTCAAATTGCAATAGTTAAAGTTCCATAATTTACAGTTTTGGTTTCCTTCAATTTTCAAAAGTGAATTTTCTTCTGGGCCACCCTGTATTTATGTATTCGTCATTAAAGTGAATAGCCCAGAAAAAGAAATTAGTTTTTTGAAAGGCTTTTTTGTAACTGTTTGGACATTAAATAAAAGCCGTCATTATTATAAGCCATTTTATTGATATTTACCTCAAAGATTAATGTTTTTCATTTTATTAATAGGAAATTGTGGTAGTTTTTTAATATCCGGTATCCGGCCGGATAGTGAGTTACTATCCGGTATCCGGCCGGATAGTAAATTTAGGCCGGATATCCGGCCTACCGGATAGTTGCCGGATATCCGTTTCATCTCTACTTAAAACTATCTGTAACTGCAAATAATAATGTGATATTGTTTCTAACATTACCTAATTCAAGAGCTCTAGATTAGTGGGACTTCTTGATCGCTTCGAAAATAGAATATTTTTTTATTTATTTAGGAAAACCTGGGTTTTACAGTGTGTAATAATGACATAAGATATACTATACTACTATAGAATACCAGAATGAAGGCCTTTCAAAATTACAACTGTTACGTTATGCCACTTGTCTAGGAGGGCAGTTCCCGAGTCATCTTTGAAATAGTGTCGTGGCTTTCGTCACCGTGGGCCACGGCGTATGCTGAGTGGGGCCGCATTGCAATGGGCATCGCTGGTGCAACAGAATAACTGCTCGCTCAGTACACTTTCTTTCTTTTTAATGTTTTATCAGATATAGGTCTAAATCAGTCAGTCTCAGGTATGGGAGCGGCACGGAAAGGTGTTTTTGATACGTCAAACGTCAGCGAGACTTCAGATTTGTATGACATATTATGTCTATGGCACCCCTCCCGTGTCGATCCCATACTCAGGCACTGAGCTAACCTAATGGTTTGGCAGCACAGCTTCCAGAATGGCGGGAGATTGTAAAGAGGCGAGTCCACGAGTTTGAGAAGCAGCGTACGAATGAACTCGACGCGAAGCGCGATGACTTGAAGGCCCGTCCAGCTGCCGCCATTCATTATAACTATATTGGTGGCGTGCTCAGATGCCCTTAATGTGCAAGGAGGTTTGCCGCGAAGATCGGCTACGTAAGCCATCTTCGGGCACACCAGCGCCGCCAAGACAGCTAGGAGTCCGAGTGATCGCCATGGCCGAAATCGGTCGGATTGATGATCATGTTTCTTTTTGTATTTATGTGACGTTTATTACAAGAAACGTTTCTCTAATGTTAGCAAGAATAAAAGCTGACTCCTCCCAGGGTCGGGGCCAGGCGACTTCCGGCCGGTGTCGACGCTGGAGCTGCAGTTCTCGGTGCTGGCCAACGGGTCGCTGCGCATCGCGCCGGCCGCGCCGCCGCACGCCGGCCGCTACATGTGCCGCGCCGACAACGGCATCGGCCGCGGCCTGTCGAAGGTTATCACCGTTTCTGTTAACGGTAAGGACGCAAACCTTCGTTTGTCACCTGTCATCCGCTTTGCAATGGAGGGAAGTCGAACCTTAATTTCGAACTCCTCCTATGTTCTTCTGATTCATTTCGCTGCGGGCCCAATTACAGTTTATCTTTCCCCCGGGACAAACTTGACCTTCATTGGTTGGGTATTTTATGGCGGTCAAGCTGTAGATCAGTGGTGGGAATAACGTACCGTAACGGTAAGGACGGCGGACAACACTAAATAGGTAGTGACAGAAGACAATCACCTGTGTGTTTAGTGCGAGTTTGCATTGAACGTCGTTGCTAGTGCGTCAAAAAAAATGAAGATTTTAGTTCTATAAAGTATCCGCTAGGGACGCTGTACGATCTGTCATACATTTAATGACGTTTGGTGTAAACTCGCACTAAGATAATGTACTTCATTCTGCATGCATGCACCAGTCGCGTCTCAAGCGGGCGAGATTAGCGCTCGCACTGATTTACAATTATTGGCAAAACATGTAAGTAAACGTAAGCTTTGTCTATAATAATGTGCGTTGCCTGAGCAATTTTGTGGTCTTATGGTTGGTAGAATCTTAGCAGACTTAGGTGAATGTTGGTAGCTATCAGCAAATCTTGCTTTTTACTTTTTACTAATATTATAAATGCAAAAGTTGGTGTGGATGTCTGGATGTTTGTTACTCTTTCACGCAAAAACTACTGAACGGATTTTGATTGAAATTTTACAGTATAATTGTTTATAACCTAGAATAACATATAGGCTATAATTTATGACGATCTGTGACAAAATAAATTTCACGCGGTTGAAGCCGCGGGCAAAAGCTAGTGATTGATAAAGTTAGATAATATGTAGATGATTGGATTGCCGTGAGAACGAGCCCTAATCTTGCTGAACAATATGATGACAAAAAAAATTCCAAAGATGTATGAAAATTGTTTTTCTAGTTGCACAAGTAAACACTTGAGTTTCTGATGTTTCTATTGGTCCCTAGCAGGATGGAAAAAATCATGATTTATTTATTTTAATCAAAAAAATCAGATTTTTTTTATTTATTTGATTTTTTCGATTTTTATTACGTTTTGCGATCATTTCTTTAGTTTTTCTTACGGAAAACATTTTTATTTACGTAGAATTGATGGATAGAGCTGGCAACACCACCAAAAAAAATAAATTGTGTGGTTATCTAAAATATCGCAAACATGTTTGTACGGAAAAAATATTTTTTTCTGATTCTCTATTCAAAACATCAATTTCATACATTAACACCTATTATTAACATTGTTTTCGAACATTACAGTTGATTAATATAAACTCCCAGCCTTTCATTAATTCCATTTTCGGCCTTTGATTTAAATCATGCAATATAAATCGTGATTTAAATCAAGTTGATTTAAATCATGCAACCCTGGTCCCCAGAGCCGGCGCACTTCGAGTACTCGTCGCGCAACATGACGGTGCGGCGCACGGCGCAGGCGGCGCTGGCGTGCGACGCGCGCGGCGACCCGCCGCTGCAGCTGCAGTGGACGCACAACATGAAGCGCCTCGACCTCACCACCTACCGGTGCGTCCCACACAATCACATCCACGGCAGGGTACTCGCCTGCCATGTAAAGTCTGGTCGCTGATCACGTAGAATTTTGTCCAATGACCCCAAGCTACCTATCCTTATCGCTCGCGCGTAAGGCCCTTTTCACACGTCCCGGTTGCCGGCTAACCGGCGCCGGGTATCCGGTGGTGAAGTGTATGGGCATGATACGTAGCTTTCACATGTTCCGGCGTGATTAATCCGGCATGCCCATACACTTCACGACCGGGTACTCGGCGCCGGTTAGCCGGCAACCGGGACGTTTGAAAAGGGCCTAATTATATTGCTGTCGCGACTGTGCGACGGGCGCCCGCAGTGAGTGTGCGAGCGCGACAGCAACATAATTACGCGCAAGCGATAAAGATGGGTAGCTTGGGGTCATTGAACAAAGTTCTACGTGCTCCGCGACCAGACTATAGCATGTAACGTAACCAACCTTCATGTGAGTACGGCTCGTCCACGGTCATCGCGTATCTGGCTGCGAGCTCCTGGATCCTACTGCGAGCCGCCTTTGTGCTCGCAGTGATACCGCCACTCGGCGGGTCGCTGCGATCTCCCTGCGAACCACGCGCGAGCAGCTCGCAACGGGCTCGTGCCTATGTACTCACTTGATACAGTATCTGATGCATCACATGCTACACGGCTAGATGAGTACCCTGCTCACTGCTGGACAAAGCCTGCCGGCATCCAGATATTTCCTACGACCTTCACTAGATTATCTGTCCACTTAGTGGGAGGCCTACCCAAAATTCTAGCCCGTGGTCGCCACTCGAGAACTTCTGTCCCAACGGCCATCAACGCTAAGAGCCTTGCTCACTGCCACTTGAGTTTAGCAATTCACTTTGGATTTCCAAACTCCGGGTATAGTACGCCGGTAATTCATTTACATAAGTAGTTCCTCCATAAATAATCTAAGGTTTTACTAGCTGAAGTATCTACCAAAAGTTTGCTGTGTAATACAAAAAACATACGTCAGCTGACATAGCCTGACGGGTTAGCAAGCTAAATAAATGTCAACAGGCAGGGCACATAGCACGTAGAACAGAACCATCGGCTATTGTGGCAGCACGATTCTAGAGTGGACGCCACATACCAATAAGCGTTGCGTGGCACATTTACCCACAATGTGGACAGACGATCGTATTAAATGAGCGAGAAGGCGCTGGATGCAGGCCGCTACCGACTAGCCAATCTGAAAATCATTGAGGAAAACCTACATTCAGCTGTGGATGTCCTATGGCTAAAACAATAATAGTTAAATGACAAAAAACGTGTTAACCCCTGAAACCTCAAGCGGTCGAAAGGTTCAGTCAAACCAACGCGATCACACGCGATCAACCGGCGTGCAGCGATGGCGACCAGACAAAAATGCATTGATCGCCATCGCTGCACGCCGGCTGATCGGGTTGGTTTGGCTGAACCTTTAGACCGCGTTAAAATTGATTTATATCTTGTCTCGATTCGCAGGGCTTGAAGGCTAAAACTATTTTTTTTTTATATTTCCAGTGTGTCAGTCACAGAAAAGCGGTCAGACAACGGCGTGAGCTCGCAGCTGAACATCGCGCACGCCGAGCGGCACGACTCGGGCGTGTACCGCTGTCGCGCCGAGAACGCCTACGGCAGGGACGAGCTGCTCATTTACTTGGCTGTGCAAGGTAAGGAAGCAAATTACTAATAGTCCCATTAACCCCTCGTGTTAACACTGCAGTACACGCGCCCCCTTTTTTACACGAATACACGCGCGGCCTACTCTGGTAAGCCAATTTAAAATCACTGTAAATCAGTTTGTAAGCAATTTATGAATAGAATTACTATGTAAATGATAAAAGTGTTTAATATAGTTATTTTATAATCAAAGTTTCTTTAAATAACTATTTTGGATCAAACATTATAAACAGATTTAAAAGTTGTAAATTTTTTGGACCAAAATTTCACTCTGAGACCAATGTTAACAAAAAAAAATACTGAAAAAATATGATTAGTTTTTTATCTGTCATAGTATTCATGACTTTCTACTGCCTGGTACACGGTGTAAATCCATTTGTTGCAAGTCTTTCATAATTTTTTTGTCGAGTGATTTCGGGTTTTTGAGTAGACCCGCAGTTTTGACGGCCAATTTTAGAAAAGTGCGCAGACTCTAGCGACCCAAGCTTTACTGGCTTACTGACAAATTTAGTAAACGAGGGTTTCCTGGAATACCAGCTCTCTAGCGCAAGTTTTCAAAAAGTTCTAGCGTAAAATGTTACCCTGGTCTACTATAGTAGTCCGCGCGTGTACTCTAGTGTTAAGCTAAATAAGCTTGTGTTATGAGTGGGCTCACCACAATAGTCGAGTGGCGGTGGGATTCGAACCCGCGTTCCTCGGATCTCGAGTCGGCCACTCCAACCCCTTCATCGTTCGGCTATCGTGACTATGTTAATTAATTTATGTGTGGGGATGAGCCTATTTTACTCTGACAGTACCATAATAATATAACGACTTCCGTGGATGATCCTTTAGAGACAACTAAGGGAGAAATATTAGTCCTCTCCAAACGATCTGGCCTCTGAAGAAATAAAGCGGGTGCTAGCCTAAGAGCTAAGGGTTGCCAATGCCAAACGCCGCCACTGGCATATTTACATCTTCGCGTAGCGGCAATGTGCAGGGCACATAGTGTGCAGAACTGACGGCCGATGGGGCAGCAAGGTTCTGGAATGGAGGCCGAGTACCGGAAAACGCAGCGTGGGACGTCCACTCACAAGGTGGACCGACGACATAATAAAGGCGCTGGACGCAGGCCGCTACCAAGCGGGTAACATCTGCGCAGTGGACGTCCTATGGCTGAGATGATGATGATGTAGCGGCCACCAGCGTCAAAGCCGCCACAGTAAATATGCCGATGGTTATGGCGTGAAGCCCGTGTACGGCGACCCTGAGTGATTTGATGATGTATCTATGACGAAGCTCTACTGAGGCCATCGAGCATTGTGTTTAGGTTAATAATAATTAATGCTTAAAACAGTAATAATACTACATAGCGGTAGGTAACGTTAAAGCAGCCATTATGAATAAATGCAATGAGGATTTTCGCGATTGAAAAATCTGCCAGATGGCAATACGTAGACGCGAGGTCCAAATGCTGCATGATTGGTTATTTTTGACATGACATTGACAGATATGTCAAAATCCACCAATCACGCAGCATTTGGACTTCGCGTCTACGTATTGCCATCTGGCGGCATTTTTAATCGCGAAAACCCTAATTAAAACAATATTGAGGATCGTTTTATTCGTCTTTTGTAATTAGAATTTTTATAAATTGAAAACGTTTCAGAATTCCCCGAAGCTCCCCGCGGGTTGCACGTGGTCCGCCGCGAAGGTCGAGGCGCCACCGTCTCGTGGCGGCGCGGCTACGACGGCAACGCGCGCGTGCGCTCCTACCGCCTGCAGTACCGCGTGGTCGGCGAGCGCGAGCCAGACCGCGCCGACTGGGCCGACGCGCCCACCAGGGACGTGCCCGCCGATAGAGTGCTTGAAAGGTAAACACGAAAAAAGAAAAAGTTTTTTTTTATGCATAACAAGGCAGGTACTTGACCACAATCGCACCTGATGTTGAGAGGAATGCAGTCTAGGATGGTACATACGAGTATCTCTGCCCTGTAAGTGCCTATTCACTCTCGCCTTGAAAAGACCCGGATTATAGTCTTCGGGAAAGACAGCAGCAGGCAGCGAATTCCAGTCCCTAAAACGGGTCCATATTGGCTCACCTAAAGTTATTTACCCGAAATTGTTCTTCCTAACGATTTTAAATCCGAATGATCACTCTTCCTAAAATTTTTCATCCTAAAGTTTTCATTCATACTATTTGTAGTGCTACCGGCGAGGTTCATAACACTCATGTTTCCGAAAATTTTAATTAATAATATCATTTATGTAAATATATTTAAACTCCTACTGTTTTTTATCATAACACTTTTATCCCTAAACATTACCATAATATTTTTACTCATACCATAGAATAATAATAAATACTACGTACAGAAGTACGTTCTTCGCGAATAAAACGTAAGGCCACAGTTCTAACCTAACCTAAACCAATAATAATGAATAGACCGATTCGTTTCTGGAACTTGTGCGTTGTGGTCACAGTTCTAACCTAACCTAAACCAATAATTATGAATAGGACCGATTCGTTTCTGGAACTTGACTGAATGAATGGAGCGGGACTCAAGTATACGTGCTAATGCCAAAAAACTTGAACTTTAATAATTATATCGTTAAAGAAAGAAATCTAAACAAAAAAGATATGACTTTGAATAATAGTGTAAAATATGGTTATGTTTAGAAAATCTAGGAGAACAAATAAAAGTGTAATAGATGTTTATTGCTAATGACATTATGAAGTTGAATGATTCGGAATTATGAACATTAGAGACAGAGTAGTTAGGAATTGTGATTGTTAGGATGAAAAATTTTAGGAAGAACATTTTCGGACTTCCAATTTTCGGAGTTGAAAATTTAGGTGAACTTTGGCGCACCCCCCTAAAACACGGTCCGTGAGCACGTAGAATTTTGTCCAATGACTCCAAGCTACCCATCCTTATCGCTCGCGTGTAATTATGTTGCTATCGCGCTCGCACACTCACTGCGGGCGCGCGTCGCACAGTCGCGACAGCAATATAATTACGCGCGAGCGATAAGGATGGGTATCTTGGGGTCATTGGACAAAATTCTACGTGCTCACGGACCAGACTATAACTGTTCGCATTATAAAAGAGTCATCGAAACGCTTAGTGCGAGCTGGTGGAATGTTAACAATATAGGGATGGTACGCTAACCTGCGTCTGGTTCCCCGATGATGGAAAAAAGCATCATCAGATATTTTTTGACAACTAAAATTTTATATTTGCCACAGAAAAAAAATGTTGTCAAAAAGGTCACCCCCACTCAGTAAATCTTGGCATGTTACTGCTAAGACACTGATTTTCATTGGGTGGGGGTGTTACTAGGTTTGTACATAGAAGTATAAACGATACACTTTGAAGTATGCTTGCTTGCTTGCTTGAATCTCAAAAAATTGGGCATGGTTGAAAATCTGTGATGTACGGATATCCCTTACATCAGAGACGAGACGTCCAAACCCTTCGATAATTTTTTTTTTAAGATTCTAAGGCAACATTTTTTTTTAATTATTTATACTTGGTATATAATGTACATACTGTTAATACTGTTTACTGAAATGTTTGTAATAAATATTATTTTAGACAGGAATCCACAGAGCCTGAGTCGGAGATCACGTTAGAGTACAGAGTGGAAGGCCTGAGGCCGGCCACTGCCTACGCCTTGCGGCTCGCCGCTGTCAACGCCATCGGGGACAGCGACTACTCTGACTCCGTCATTGTTCAGACTTTGGAGGAAGGTAAATAAAACTCTGAACTATTTATTTTATCTATTTAGGACAACCAACATGACAGACACAAATACAAGTAAAGGGGTTTTAGATACATATTTTATCTTGCGACTAGGTGACATCAATGAAGTTTTCGCGATTGAAAAATCCGCCAGATGGCAATTCGTAGACGGGAGGTCCAAATGCTGCATGATTGGTGGATTTTGACATGTCATTGACAGATATGTCAAAATCCACCAATCATGCAGCATTTGGACCTCCCGTCTACGTATTGCCATCTGGCGGATTTTTCAATCGCTAAAACCCTCATTACCGACTGCCACAGCATGCAAGTGGTATTTTTGACAGAATTTTAAACGTAAATAGATGATTTTAATACAAATAAGTTTTTTTTATAATTTTACAGGTAAGCAATAACTAACCTATGGTGTGTAAAATACTCGTTTAATATCCAATCGTTATCAATTTCTTTCAGCCCCATCTGAACCTCCCCATAACGTTCAAGTCCAGGCCACGGCACCTGGAGAACTTTTGGTCAAGTGGCAGGTTCGTAATTTTGCCAATATATATCAAAGAAAAACAATCTTTTATAATTTTCGTTCGTTTCAGACAAATGACGTCTACTGCGGGACAATGGCCTTCCCCAAGGTTTTCCACAATGAATGGTCTTACGCTGCCCGCATCCAGGTTCTTCCCGCGACCTTTACCAGATCGTCGGTCCACCTAGTAGGAGGCCTGCCCACGCTACGTCTTCTATCCTGTGGTTGCCACTCGAGAACTCTTTTATAATTTTACTCCCAACATTTTTATTAGCATCAAAGTTAATAACAGACAATGCCTTATGACATACTAGATTTCCGCCCGCGGCTTCGCCCGCGTGGAATTTTGTCATCACAGAAAAACTGAATCGCGCGCGTCCCTGTTTCAAAAACCGGGATAAAAACTATCCTATGTCTTTTCCCGGGATTCAAACTATGTCCCTGTCATCAAAATCGGTTCAGTGGTTTAGGCGTGAAAGAGAGACAGACAGAGTTACTTTCGCATTTATAATATTAGTATGTAATAACTTTGGGCATTCTCCACTGCTATATAGTTCAACCGCTCAATAAATATTCCAGGCACCGCCCCAAGAGTCGTGGAACGGCGAGCTCCTCGGCTACGTGGTCACGTGGCGCGAGGTGGGCGTCGACGACAACGGCACGGCGGCGCTGACGGCGGCCGGCTGGGGCGCGGCGGCGGCCACGCTGGCGGGGCTGCGGCCGCACCGACACTACGAGCTGCGCGTGCGCGCCTTCAACGCTGTGGGACCCGGGCCCGCCGCCGCGCCGGTCACCGCGACTACGCTCGAGGGAGGTGAGACCGTGACCTTTATACAGGGTGGAATTTTGTAATGCCACCTGAAGGAAAAGTACTCTAAATACTGTAGATAGAAAATTTTACTCAAAGAAAGCATTCCTTTATTTTTAAAAAGAAAGGAAACTGCATTCCAAGATTTTCGAAAATTCGCAAGCTACACCCGAGAATTGAACCGACTAAAATCTATTAAAAATTACAGCCTGTATTTTTATTGCATCGATTGTAAGAGTTGGTTAAGGATGAAATCTCTCTAAACGAAACGTCGCAACGAAATTACAAGCAGGAGATATTTAATCTGCAGTATTTGCACTCTGCCGTATGATATTATATGCGCCAATGTGGCTGAAAAGCTGTTTTATAACATGACCAAGGAACATAAAAACGTGTGGAAATGCCCACAATGTATTTGTAAGCAGCCCAAAGTGGGCAACGTAAACACACCACTAAGCACTGCCCATTGTTCCAAAAGGACTGCACGTACTGAGAAACTGAAGGACGCCGTTCCTGTGTCGTGTGACGTCAGTGGCTTTGCCCGTATTGACAGCCCATCGGGGGGCCCTGAGTACGTAAACACAAAGCGGGGCAGTAAAACAATTACTTTTGAGGAGTCATTGGCGGATGATACTTATTGTCTTGATAGCATTCGGTTAATAATGCGAGAGGAACTTCTTAGGGCCTTGGACGAACGCCTGCCAGAACTTACTAGCAAAATTGTCAAGGAGCTGACTGCACCAATGTGTCAGGCGATCACTGAGTTGACCGAAAAAGTTGGAAAGTTGGAATCAAAGGTACATTTATTGGAAAATAAAATTACTAATACTGTTGATGTAGCCGCTCCTGTGCCTATGAGGACCGGAAAACCACCTTCTGGCGCCGGGCGAAGCCGCGTCGGGACCACGTCTGCCCCTCAGAAAGCAACAGGGCAGCACTTACCAACTGGGAGAGACTCCAATCAAGTCGCTGCGCAAGTTGCTTCGGCGGAGCCTACGGATGTTGCTTCTGGCACACTTCCATTGAGCCAAGGCGATGAGGTTTGGACAGAGGTAACTAGAAGACCCATTCGCGTGTCTCGCGTTACACGTGGTACTGCCAGCCCTGGTTCAACCGGGCTTGAACCATCTGAACGTCGCCGATTTGTGCACCTGTTTTACGTGAAGGCTGGCACCACCGAGGCGCAGGTGCGCGAACATTTGACGTCAGTTTGTGGAGCGGACGTGTGCACTGTAGAAGTACTACAGCCTAGGGGCGACTATGCGTCATTCAAGCTGAGTGTTCCATCAAGACTGGCCGATACTGTCATGTCTCCTGCAAACTGGGCAGAAGATATTTGTGTTAAGCCCTGGAGGCAGAATTTTCGTTCCAAACCCAAGGATAACTAAACGTCAAGTATTAAATCTAGGGGTATATTATCAGAACGTTAGAGGCCTTAGAAGTAAAACTGAGACCTTTTATAATAATATTTGTTCATCAAGCGGTTTTGACTTAATTGCATTAACGGAAACATTTCTTAATAGCTCAGTTCTCAATTCTGAATTGTTTCCTCAGGGATATCTCGTATTCAGGAAAGATCGATTAGGAGATGCTGGCTGGGGAGGAGTTATGCTTGCTGTAAGTGAAACATGCTCAGCTAAATTAGTTACTGACCTTGATGGCCTCACTTGTGATAAAGAATTGATTTTTGTCTTAGTTAACCGCAAAAATATTAAAATTTTGGTCTGTGTAGTATATTTACCACCTAATTGTAGTGAAGAGCAATATTTGAATGTTTTGTCGTGTATAGAAAACGCTACGTGTAAATACTCTGCTTTAAATCTTTTAATAATGGGCGATTTTAATTTATACTCATGTAATAACTCTGTAAGAAGGCAATTTGAATGTTTTTTGAATTTTTGTAACTTACGTCAACTTAACCCAGTTCTAAATTGTAATGGTCGCGCCTTAGATCTAGTGCTGTCCAATTTGAGGCCTGAGGAGCTGGTGGTGTCTAGTGATGTCGAGCCACTGGTGCCGCCGGACACCCAACACCCACCTCTTGAGATCACTCTAACCATGCCCTGTGGCTCGTTCCCTTGTGGCGCTAGTAATACCGTCCCACTACATACCTGCCCTGCGCCCGAGTGGGATTTCCGTAAAGCCGATTTTCCCAAACTCTATGATGACATCTGTAACATTGACTGGTCCCACACGCTAGCGCAAACAAACGTTGATTATGCCACAGAATGTATGTACGATATACTCGGGAAGGTTTTAGCTAGTAGTGTACCATTAAAAAATCACAAAGGGTCTCCTCTGAGGTACTACCCTCCGTGGTATACACCAGAGATAAAATATAAATTAAAAATAAAATACTTCCATCACCGTAAATATAAACAATTAGGATTGCAATTTAATCTTGAGGTATTTCAATATTATAGGAGTCATATAAAGACACTCATTCGCGAAGCGTATCTAAAATATAAGCAATCAATTGAAGCCGGTATAAGATCAGACCCAAAAAAATTCTGGAAGTTCGTTGGCGAAAGACGTGCGAGCGGGCGGCAGTATTATAACGATTATCAATATCAAGGTGTCACTGTTGCTGAACAGGATGTAGCTTCTACGTTTGCAAAATATTTCCATTCAGTGTTTTCGAAGGACACTCCGTTGCTTGACGCGGACGCCGCGTCCGCTGTTTGCGGTGCCGGAGGTCAATGTGACTCGGCGAGAATAGGTGTTTATCGCATAACTTTAGCTGACTTAAAGTATGCTGTACGTCGACTAAAACCCACGTCCGCCGTTGGTCCTGACCGTTTGCCCGCTTTTCTTGTTAGGGATTGCGCCACGGCTCTTGAATTGCCTTTGCTCCATTTGTTCAATCTCTGCATAGGAAACTGTAGCTACCCTCTGCAGTGGAAGGTATCCAGGGTAACCCCTGTTTCAAAGAGTGGACAATCGAACGATATCGCTGATTTTAGACCCATAGCTGTTTTGTCAACCTTCGCAAAAATATTTGAATCAATACTTAATAAACAGATAACTCAACAGCTGAAGGTTTATTTTGACGAATCCCAGCATGGCTTTAGGTCAGCACGATCGACAACTACAAACCATATAGTATTCCTCGACTACATAGTGCCTAAATTGGACCAACATCTGCAGGTTGACGCAGCTTATTTTGATTTTAGGAAAGCGTTCGATGTGGTTAATAACGACGTTCTCTTAAATAAGCTCTCTCTGGTCGGTTTTACTCCGAAGTTGTTGCATTTCTTTGCCAACTATCTTAAAGATCGCAGACAGTACGTTCAAATGAGCGGCCAACAATCTGAAGAGTACTATACAAGGTCGGGAGTGAGTCAGGGCAGTACTCTTGGGCCGACCTTGTTTCTGATCATGATAAATGATCTACCCAAAAGGCTCCGACACGCTAATTGCCTAATGTTTGCTGATGATTTAAAACTCTACTTGAAAGTTAGCGAGGAAAGGGATTGTATATTACTGCAGCAAGACATTCAAGCTGTGCTTGAGTGGAGTGTAGAAAATAAATTGGACCTAAACGTATCTAAGAGCAAAGTGATTACTTTCTCAAGACTTCATGATACCTTGTTTTACTCATATAGATCGGCCTCTGGAGAGGGTAACCCAGATCAGAGACTTGGGTTTGATGATGGACACTGCACTGAATTTTCGCGAGCATATTGTTGCAACTTGCAAAAGTGCTAACAGAGTGTTGGGGTTCATAATGAGAACAGCGTCTCAGTTTAGAACTGTTGGTCTGGCTGTGATGCTATATAACGCTTACGTCCGTAGCAAGTTGGAGTATGGGGCAGTGGTCTGGTCTCCTCGAGAGAAAAAGTATTCAGAAATGTTAGAGAAAGTCCAACGTAAGTTTTCCAGATATCTTTACAAACGAACTTTTGGGTATTACCCGTTTCTGTTTCCCTCCCTTTTTGTATCTGGCATGGTTGGTCTTGATACTCTTGAGCTGAGGCGTAAAGTGTCGGTAGCAATTCACTACTACTTATTGCTGCGTGGCAAAATAGAAAATCCTGTCGTGCTTCGTAGTATTAGTTTATTTGTTCCAAATAATTACACACGTACGGGTCGTCGTCAGCACCGCCTGTTCTGTGCCCCCGATGGCCTGCGCACACTGCATGCTAACAACACACCGACTCCCAGGGCACTCTGTCTTTTAAACATGTTTACGCAAACCGTCCAAGACGTCGACATCTTTGCCAACTCCTTAGAATGTTTTGTAAAAAAAATAAGATTGTATTTGTCTACTAACCATAAATAGATATAAGTACTTACTAACATTAAATGTAATTTCAAATTGGCAATGTGAGCGCTTTGGATATAAATCTGTAAGCTCACTTGCATGTTAATTAAATAAATAAATAAATAAATAAAAGAGGGAATAGGCAGGCACGATCTATTTTGAAGAACGGTGAGACGCTGACCGGTGACCAGTGTGTCAAAGAATTCGCGAGGTATTTCCACTCTGTATATAGTACGAAGCGTGCGAGCTTAAACGTAAGCGAGAGCGTGACGGGAGCGGGGTGTGCCAATGGAGGAGCTCGTGTGCACCTGGACAGGTTGCAGCTGGATGACGTGAGGGGGGCGTTGCAGCGACTTAAGCCCAAGACCTCCGTAGGACCTGATGGGATCCCTCCTTTTGTGTTTAGGGATTGTAGAGAGGTGCTGGCTGAGCCGCTTCTCCACATATACAATCTTTGTCTGCAGTCGGCCGTGTTCCCTGACAGGTGGAAAATTACACGCGTCGTACCCGTTCCAAAGGGAGGTTTATCATCAAATGTAGAAGGATATAGGCCAGTGGCGGTGCTTTCAACGCCAGCAAAAGTATTAAAGTCGGCGATACATAAAAGTTTGTACGTTCAAGTAAGCGCACAACTGACGGATGCACAACATGGTTTTCGACCGGCACGGAGTACAACCAGTAACCTACTCAATTATATGGCGGATTTAGTGCCGGCCGTGGATAGTGGAGTGCAAGTGGATGCCTCGTATTTTGATTTTAAAAAAGCCTTCGATCTGGTCGATAACGATGTGCTCCTTAAAAAACTAGCTGGTGTAGGCTTCACTCCGCACCTGTTACAAATATTTGCTAGTTACATGAGGGATCGACAACAATACGTGGAGTACGCTGGTTACACATCAGAACCATACTACACAAGGTCAGGCATGAGTCAGGGTAGTAACCTTGGACCTTTTGAGTTCATCGTAATGATAAATGATCTGCCGAAGGTCGTGAGAGACGCCAAGTGTTTACTTTTCGCGGACGACCTGAAGCTGTATCTTGAGATCAAAGGTCCTGAGGACAGTGTGAAGTTGCAGAAGGACATCGATAGAGTTGTGGCTTGGAGCGAGGAGAACAGGTTACAATTTAACACCTCCAAGTGTGTAACAATATCTTTCACACGCGCACACAATCCTACCCTGAATGATTATAAGGTAGCGGGGGTCGCGATGACGAGGGTGACTGAAGTTAGGGATCTGGGTGTCCAGCTTACTTCGAGTTTGACATTCAAAGATCACGTCACCAAAATTTGCAAAAAAGCTTATCGCAATTTAGGCTTTATACTACGCAGATCTCAGGGGTTTAAGAACATCGGAGCCATCGTCGCACTTTATAACGCGTTAGTTAGAAGTCACCTCGAATGTAACTCGGTTGTTTGGTCACCACACGAAACCAAGTACAGCGTGATGCTCGAGCGGATTCAGAACAAATTTATAAGATATTTATATATGAGACGGTACGGGGTGTACCCATTTTACCCGTTGAAGTATCCCACCTTATTCGTTCTGGGCATGGTGGGGTATAACGAACTCAGGGTGAGGAGGGAACTCGCACTGTCCATATATATTTTTAAATTGATGCGAGGCAAGGTGAGTAACCCTGAGCTCCTGGGACACATACGGTGGAGCGTGCCCAGCCGCTACGTGGAGCGGAGGCGGCGGCCGCGGCTGCTGGACACGCCGCGCGCGCGCACGCTCCTGCTGCGGGAGGCACCGCTCACTCGCGCCATGCGCCTTATTAATACGTTAGCGGATCGAATTGACTTATTTGCTTGCTCTCTGAATGAGTTCACAATAGCTGCTCTATACGTGATTTGTTATTGTTAAGATTATTAGAATATGGTTATAGATCGACGGGTCCGTAGAACGAACACGTATGTTACTATAAGACGAATTATAGTTTTTTGATCAAATGTACTAAGTATCACAGTAGCTATATAGATGTGTAATTATTTTTTAAATATCATTTTTACTTTATGAAATAACTAATTGAACATCACCTTATCTGAAATATATTCCGACGAACAATCTCGTAACATCAGACACGAGTTTGTACTCCGCAGTGACGGTCGATTTTGGAGGTTAAAACTATTTCTTTATTCTGAGTCATATTAATGATAAAAAGTGTAAATTCAGTGTCACAGTATATGTTTTACGATGTCTGCATCATCAAGAAAGAAAATAATTTTAGATTTACCGCTACAAATGGATAAAAATGATTGTTGTGATACTACTTCAAACGAAAATAACAATAAAGCAAATAATAATCTGGGCAAGTACTTGTATAATATTTTCAAGTCGGACGCTTTTTAAAGATAGGCTAGGTGTTTTTTACATTTTGTTTAATATTGCAAGAAAAATACGACACACATTAAAATTGCCGACGTATGTGACTAAAATATTTTGTTCTACGATAACTGAAAAAAATGTGTTTCTGTATTATTTGAAGTAGTAATTTAATTCTTAAGAAAATCCACAAAAGAACAACTCGTTTCGATAAAAAATAAATTTACCTTCTTATTTTCACTTAGGTTGTTGTTCAGCCAAAATTATCCTAAAACTTTTAAACGCATGTGCACATACGATGTTGTTCAACGTAAATTTAACAAAAAAATATAGTCGTATGTGATAATACGATTTTGTTCTTTGTAAAAACGTTTACATGAGACTTTGTTCTAAACAAAAAACAGCATTAAACACAATTAAAAGGTTTTTTTTACTGGTAATAGGATAGCGCTTAAAGTAAGGTACAATTTAGAACTTACATTGGATAATATTTGACTATAATACAGAATCTACATACACACGAGACATCCATACTAGCTCCCCGTTACCGTCAGAAACCCACGCCCTCATAGAGCGCTCGTCTCACTCCAAAACAATTTATACTCCCGATGAATGGCGCCTGCTTGTACGATGGGCAAAAACAGATGGTGAACCATATTTAGTCAAAGATATGGTGCAGGAAAACTTCTTTAACTTTAAAACTCATGTGAATGACAAAGTATGGAACAAAAAAATTAATAAAACAAAAGATCATATTGTGGACTAAAATTAAAGAAGTTTTCGTTGATAAATCTGAACCAAATAAATTGTACTTTAAGTATGATTTAAATGAAGAATCTTACGAATGCTTAGTTATACGGAACGATACAAGAAACTCATCTTTAATACCTGTCTTGGAACGTGCTTACTCTTCACCACTTCAATTAACAAAAGCTAAATATAATGATCTAGAAAGCATGTGCAAAACGGGTGTTATAAATGCTACTAATGCAGTATTTTTTAGATCTTTACCCTACAAATCTAGCAATGCAAATGATGACGACTTGAGTAGTGAAATTGATGAGTGATACACTAATTAACTTTTTTTGATAAAATAAACTGTTTTTGATTACCTAACAAATTAGTAGAGTAAAATAAATAAGCAGAGGTTAGTAAATTAGTGATTATAAGCAATGATTAAAATACAATGAAAAAAAAACGACTACTAGAATATAATAATTTCGTTGTTATAAGGA